>NW_024043372.1:27713621-27946121 GCF_014851395.1 Micropterus salmoides
TTTGGTTTGAGAGACCCAGATTCAATTCCCACTGCGAAACATCCGCCATTGTGTCGCTGAGCAAGACACTTAACCCGTTGTTGCTCCAGAGGCGTGCCACCTCTGACATATAGCATATAGCAATAGCAATTGTAAGTTGCTTTGGATAAAAGTGTCAGCTAAATGAATAAATGTGACAAAGTACTTATTTATTCATTTAGCTGACACTTTTATCCAAAGCAACTTACAATTGCTATACATGTCAGAGGTCGCACGCCTCTGGAGCAACAACGAGTTAAGTGTCTTGCTCACAATGGTGGATGGGTCAAAGTGGGAATCAAACCCGGGTCTCTCACACCAAAGGAATTTGTCTCATCCATTGCTCCATCGCCACCCACCTACTTTGATTCTAAGGTATTTTCTGGATTAGCCAAAAACACATTTCTGTCTGGTCTTTTTATCCATTAACACTTTACTAATAAATTTTTCAGAAAATGTATTGAATCACAATATACTGTATATCAATATTGTGATATAAAATTGCCTATGCTGTGATTTTTTTTATTCATATCGTATCAGCCATACTTGGTAATGCAGTTGAAGTGAAGATTTATTTAAAATGCACTGTAATAAATTGCCTTTCCATACAGTAACAATGAAACTGGATGTTAACTGTAATTGACTACACAAATTAAGCAAGTTTTAAGTGTGTGCTAATTGATTATTTTCATACTGTATCAGAATTAATGGAGACCAGCGACTTCATGGGATGCTTAAAAAAAAGTTCTTTCAAATTTCTAAAACTCAGAAATAGGGTCAGCACAATGGTTAGCTGTGATACAAAGTATGTCATTATAGTGCTGAAACATGTAAAACTGCTGGTACATACTCATATATGCAGATAACATGTATTTTTAAATATATACTAAAACTTAGGTTCTATTAAACTTATGATGAGATGTTTTCTTGAAGCAAGATGTTTCTATTTTTTCCCCTTGTTTATCTTTACCCCCTCATCATTACTCTTCCATTTAGCTCTATAAAACAACCACAAACCATTTCTGCTGAACAATGTTAGCCTAAAATAGGCTTTTGTGTCTCTGAAAGGCCAGTCTGTAATTGTGCATAATTGAGAACACTGTACACAATACATTTGTGTGATTTCATATTAGTCCCCTTGAATACACAAAGCTCCAAGTCTGAGTGGTTTAGATTGGATCGCAACAATAAGCCCTACTCTACAGCGCTGTAATTATGCAAATGCAATGCATGTTTCAATCAAATCGTGTACATAAAGCACACTCACAGTGATTTGAATTAATCACAAGGCATTTAAGAAACTTACCACAAATGATTGAGTGCAGTGAAGAACAGTTTGGGTGATGTTATGAGGAATAGTTTGGTTAGTATAATCAAAGAAACAAAACAATTGAGTGAAATTAGTTAACAAGCAATAAATGTCTCCCCTCTGCCTGATTGCACCTTATCCTCTTATCTAATGAAAACTCAGATGCAATAGAATATAAGAGGTCAAACTTTGTTAGTACGGTGTGGAACATCAATAACTTACTGCTGGGACTTGTATTCATTCATCATTGCCAACAAGTGCTGATGATAGCTTGCTTTATATCCGTAGTCTTCAGGAAAGGTGGCATCATACACAAAAACCACATCTACAGTGTTGAACACAGTCACGCACAAGCTGTTCCATCAAGACTAGCAAGCTGTTGTCACCATTCAGACAAAGAAGACTGTTTTCTCAGAGGAATACACGCTATTCACCTGGGTCTGCTGAAACGGCAATGATGAGTCTTGATTCTGAAGCCCAGAGTGTGGCTAAAGCTAATGGGGCCGCCCACAGGGACCTCAGCAACAAAGCTAATGCTAATAGATATGCATTAATATTCATTTATGTTTATACTGTTATTTATGTCTGTGTTAATGGTTTCAGGATACCAGCTGTTCAGTTCAGCAGCACTTGATGGGGATTGTATAATTGATAAAATTCGATGAGCAAACCTGCGCTGTCTCAGTGAAGTTTAGCTTCATGGTCAGTGATGTGGGTTGTGTGTGTAAACATTTGGCTATCAAGCTACAGACAAAATATACATTACACGGGGATAAATAAGATACATATGCCACGACATAATGACTTCAAAATGACTTTACCTATATTAATAGATTTTTGGGAGGTAGCCGAAACTAACATAATATCACTTTTTAAGCTAGAATGACTAAGATGTTAGCAAACTGTTGCTTATACACATACGCAGCAACATTATCATTCACTTGGACTCGTGTTTGTCTCCACCTGGGGAATATAAGTCCAATATTTGCTCTCCTTTTAGCTCTGTTTCTGCTTTTGGCCAACTCCTGAGGGATATATCTGGTTCTTTAGCTGCTAAATGGTCCACTATGTTCAACAGCCAGTGTCTGTTTAGCTGCTTGTTGCTGGGCGGTAGTGTACAGAGTTTTTTTCCCCTTGTAACAGCTGCTTGCTGCATCTGGAAAGACACAGATGAGAGCATGTTTGTCATACCTTGTCATGATTTTTGTAATGATCTATTAAATTATTTTGTTGTTTTTGACCAATGCACTAGCCTTGCAAAACCAGCCTCAATAAATCTTGTGAGCTTAGCTTCTTGTCAGTTTCGAACATCCTCTGACTACAGATTGAGCCCGGCAGCTGAAAGCTGGTTTAATCAGCAAACTATTGGGAGTGGTATAGATGATGACATGACTCACCACCTAACCCCTGGATCTCATGCCAACTTTTTTAAAGAAGGTATGCAAATTTAAAATGAAACATGATTCTAAAACTGCATGGCTTATGTGTTGCTTCAAATGTAATTCAGGAGACAGTTTGGATGAACAGTTTTAGGAGAGGGTTGACAACATTTCCAGAACAGGGGCCATGGGTTTTCTTGCTGCTGGAGAATTTCCTGCAAAGGATTAAAATAAATATAACTCAGTGTTTCAGGAAGGAAGAGCACTGTCAGTCATTTTGCACAGTCTGTTTGAAATGATGCCTGCCCCAAGCAAATGCCTTTTGAGCATCGCCAGACCATGATTAGCAAAGCTAGCTTAGCAAAGCTACAATGCTCCTACATTTTGTGCTGACATGATTTGGCTTTTTTGGCTTTTTGTTTGTTGTCTCATGTTGCCTTAAAAATCATATGCCAACTAGCTGAATGTCAAACCTTCTTTACAGGTGACTATGAGTATGATGCTTTTTATTGTGATTAAACCCCTTCAGAGTCCCAGTTACTGTGAATCTTTTCAATGAGATGTCTGCATTGTGTCATCTAAGCAAAACTCATTGAGGTTCCAATGTCACAAGAAAATATCGGAGGAGAAAGCATTTCAACAGCCTGACCCTCAAGGATAAATTAAAGGTGTAAATCCTACATTCCCTCCTTGCTATCTTATCTCGCAAGTTTCCCCTCTAACTAGATCTGGTGTCACCTTAAATCCTATATTGTATATCATGGCCACACATATCACACAAATACCGATATCAGATACTGTGTAGGCAGCATTGGTTCATCATAATCATTTAATCCTGTGTCATTTTGCAAAATACGGTTTCTTCCAAGAGCAAAGCAGTTCAGAATGTGCTTATAGTTGTAATCAGTTGTCAAGCTTTTTAAACTTTCCACACTAGTTTTCATGATAAAATTATGAAAAATGGTACAAAGTGAAAAGTCAAACCTCTAAGAGATTTATGTTGCCTAACCAACTCCTGAAAGAATTACACAATGAAAACATTGTAAAATGAAAACATGTCAACTCCTGCCGTGTGTCGAGTGATTTAAGATTAAAAATGCAATAATGAGTTTTGTGATAAACATCTCTCTGTCTCTACTGAATGCCTGCCTGTCTGTGACACTTTTTGCCAATGAAAAGCACAGCAATGCTATTTCAAACACTACACCTTCCTTTGCAGAAATCCTGGGGTGCTATGATTGGGTGACACACAAAACTGGTGTCTCAACCCCTGATGTGTAATTTATGGAAAAAGCAGAATCCTTTATGCACTCAGGTGTCTAGCTGTGTGTACTAATCAAAAGATGTGCGGTGACAGAAAGAAGCAGGACGAGGCACTTGATGTTTTGTCAGTTGGAGTGGCACTGGGAGACGCAGGAATGCTGTACAATTCATCATTTAGGTGCTTTCATCAAAGAGAAAATACACTGGTGCACCAGAGAGGGGGGGGGGGGGGGGGGGGGGGGCAACAGAGAGCTCAAGAAACACAGCAAGTGTGTGTGTGTGTGTGTTATGTAAGCACCATTTTTGAAAGATCCACAGAGAATCAAAGTTAGGGAAGTTTTGGCTTTGATGGAGTGATAGATAGGTTAATAGGTGTTTTAACAGCACTTTACTAAGCTGTGGTTTCTGTGATGGCCAGACACAGATGTGCCCATCAATGCACTTATGAGTCACTCACTATAACAAAAAGCTGTAATGACTCATTGATTTTCTTCAGTACACGAATCAGAGACAATCATCTCAGTGGTTTTGCTTTTAATTAAGACTCAGATGGAGTCCAGTCGCAGTGGGAGAAAATGGAAAACGAAATGAGAGAAAGTAAGAGCAGCTATATGACTGTCATATTAATCTACACAGAATCTACATTCAGATCCTTCAAAGTAAATTAGGACTTTAATATTGAAGATGCATAACCTGACATTTAAAAATGTGTAGCCTACTGAGATTTCCACGCTCATACACACTCTTAAATCAGCATTCAGCTATTTGTGACTAGTCATTTTGAAATCCAAGTAGATCGTACTTACAAGTGTTGCAAGATATTTTTTTCTTTAACAAACAAGATGAAAAGTAGACACAGCTAGAAACAAGTGTGCCAGTGTCCCTAATCTGACACTGAAATCGTACAGTAGCTTGTAACTTTTTTTGTCACTTTGGGACAGCACAACAAACTGTAAACACAATGCTGACAATATCACTGATAGACATGGAGCATTGTTATCATTAGAGTTAATACAGTAGCCCCCATAAGGCCAATACTCTCCTTTTAGCTTTGTTTTGCTCTCCACCAGCTCCTGACGGAAATATCTGGCTCTCAAGCTGCTAAATGCCAGCTAGTCACTAACTTTGTGTCTGCTGGGTAGGGGCAGTTTTAGTGGTTTGGTGGCCTCAGGCAAAGAACAATGTAAGGCCATTCTTCATCTTAATACAATCATAGCTAATGAACAAAAACAATGAGCATGAGCAGCTGCTGTCTATCTATCCAGGTCCATGCTGGAAACACAGAGAGTCCTCTGGAGCTTTGACAGTCACTAGAAGCACATTCATATTCCTTTGTAAAAGTTTCTGTGTGGAACCTGTGTGAGCTAGCGGCTGAGAGGTTCACCTGTTTGTGTGTGTGTTTGTCGGGGAGTGTCAATATGTAGCAGTATGTACCTCGGAATCACGATTAGATGATATGATTCCAAATTATTAAAACTAGAGGACGTCTTGTCAACTGGCTGGTGACCCCAATTTTTTATTTATAACAAAGATAATGACTGTTCGCCTCTGATCGTAACTCAAATTGCTACGTCATTCGATTTGGCGCAAATACAGCATGCAAAGGTACAGGAAGGTCAAAGTGGAATAGTCCATTAAATGTGAAATATGGGTTTTAATAAATACTGTCAGATATAGATATTTCATTGGATAGGCCCACATTAACATGTAGACTGTATCTATTACAGATTATCATGACCAATGTTTCATAAAAATAAAAAAAAGATAAACACAAATGCAGATAAGGCCCCAATCAATTACCTATGCTGGATGTATGGTTAAACTGCTTATGGTGATGGGCAGAGGATTTATCAGAGCTTTTTCACTGAAACCAGCTAACTAATGCATCTGTTAATGAGGTTGATGAGAGTGATGAGAGTGAGATTGAACAAAAAGAATAAACCATTATTAAAGAGGTCATATTTTGCTTATTTAGGGGTTGTACCAGAACAGGTTTACATGGTTTCATTTTCAAAAAACACCATATTTTACCATATTGCTGCAGCTATACAAGATCTTTGTTGGGAGTTGCACATGCACAGTTTCTAGTTAAAGACTACTAGCCAATCAGAAGCAGAGTAGGGCGGGTCGTGAGAAGCCGGTAAACATGGCTTCGGTTCAGCTGTATTTCCCCTTACCAGCTTGGCAACATAGACTGGAGCAAGAGTTTCAAAGTGGTGAGTTAATAATCTATAACAAATGTATCTTTCAACCATAAAGTTATAACTGTCTTGTCTGTCTCTAAATCACAGTTACAACTTTATGTCCATTGACTGCCTGGAGGGTAGCTAGTGTTGGGAAGGGAGAGGAGAGGCAGCAGGCGGACGTCTTGTCACCGTGTGCTGCAGCTCAGTGTGTTTTTCCACTGATTTTTTTTGAGGGCGTGTCTGACTAGCCGCTTGGCGAGCATTATGACGCGCATTTTGCTGGGTCGTCACAGGGATCAAAGGGAAAAGGCTGGACTACAAACAAGCTGGTTTCAGGCAGTTCAGAGCAGTGTTTTCTGTGGGAGATGGGATCTCCCTTTGTTTGGTGTGGACCCATTACATGCACAAAGAAGGTATATACATCAATAAATGAGAGGGAAAAAGCCAAAATTCATAATATGACCTCTTTAATATAAAACACTGATGACATGCTTTTTAATTAATTCCAAATTTCAAGAAAGTTTCTGTCACTTGGAGGAGATGATAACATCCCCTTCCTAGCCACCATGATTCATACTGTAACAAGAAGAGTACACTCAGTAGAGTGCCAATCTCTGCCAGGTGTGTCTAGGGGCAGGCAGGCTGTGTGAGGCTGTGTGAGTAGTGGAATGAAGGTGAAAATGTTTTATATATTTTATTTATTATTTAATGTATATATGTGTTTTATAAGTTTTCTTATATAGAATTCTTATATATAGAATTATAGATATAGATTAGGGTATATAGTCCAAACTTATAAATTGTAACATTGTTATTTATTTAGAACATTTTGTTGTAACACACCACACACAATTAAACCCTCTCCTCTCCCAAATAAAGAAGAGTTGAATCTCACTCAATTTTCTCCACCCCCCGGCTCCTTCACAGTCAAGATGGTGGCGAAGATAACAAAAACAATTTATTCATCTTGGATCTGGTCAAACTTTAGTTGATCATAATGCATCAGATGCTCTGGTTCAAGATGAGACCAAACTATACTATTGATGCTAGTTTTTGACCCACGACAAAGCATAAACATGGCCTGCAACAGACAAGATACGCCTTGTTTTTAGCCTAGCTGATTGCTGGAAATGCCTCTTACTATGTCATAAAGCATATTGTAAAATGGCAAATACTGCTGAGAAGACAAAACTTGAAGGTTCAGTGTGTAATATTTAGGAGGATGTATTGACAGAAATGCTATATTTTCAGTGGTGTATAAAGACCTTACATAATGAAATGTTGTGTTTTTATTACCTCAGAATGAGCCATTTGTATCTACATACACCGCGGGTCCTCTTACATGAACATCACCATGTTTCTACAGTAGCCCAAATGGATAAAAGGCTCAGAATTCGTTCGTCACTATATTGAATACGAACAAAGTAGATGAAGAAGTAGAAGAAGAAGCAACATTAGTAGTATTAGTAGTAGTTGTCTGGTTTATTGGAACAATAAGAACAAAAGTGAAATTTGGACAAATGTAGGCCCACAAGTATTTATTTTAGCAAAAGAGCCAACAGAGATCCTGTGCGCTTGGAAAGGGAGGGCTGAGTGGTGACTGATGCAGTGCATTCATGTGGTGTTGGAATAATCAGAATCTTTTTTTCTTCCTTAAATCTTCATTGCGAAAAGAGAAATAAAGTGTACATGGGACATAAAGAAGTATACAGAACTTTGATTCGTGCAAAATCACTTATTGCATATACATATTTTGCAAACATGTCATTTGTAATATAGTCATAATGGTTAGTTTGCTGTCCATGTAGAGTGAACCAGATTTTTTGCGTGTTGTTTATATGCTCTGATAATGCTAATCCAACACATCTTTGTAGTAGCGTCCATGTTGATTCCACATTCTGACTCAAGAGCACATGAACACACACTGAAGTCGGAAGAAAAACATCACAATCTGGGAAATGGGACCATCTGTGAACGCACGGTGAGCTGCTGGTTGCAATTCGCAACTCTCACCACTAGATGCCGGTAAAACTTACAACCTTAAAAGTCTCGGCGTTATAAATTTTAGACTCAACCAGTCAATAAAATCACAAAAACTGGGAATCCCTGCAACCACAGGAGATCCTTGAGCATTCATAAATAAGCGCAAAAACTATTAGGCATCTCCTAGTGAAGATGATGACGCACAATGTTAATGTAACACGTTCACCCTCACAAGCCTTACGTGTGAGAAGACGACCTTTTACATTTGGTGCAGGTGAGCGATTGCTCCAGCTTCTCTTGAAACAAACCACAGACTCCCACCTGGATGTGACCAAAAGTCTTGAGACAAAATGCCATCCAAGGCTTTACACTGAGCGCAATTGGATAGCCTCAAACACCTGCTTTCCTCAAACTCCATGTCACCACCAATTTCCAAATTCCCAAACCCAGTTACTAGAAGACAACTCTATCTCTAACCCCTCACTAAATGACACTACCTTTGTTACAGACATACCCGGGGGATAGTATTGACTTGAGTTTGACTTAAGCCTGCTAAGGGATACAGTATTTACCCTTGCAGACACAAACAGATGAGCTTATACAGAAGTATTTAATTAGAAACATGGATGTGAATCTTTCATTTTGTCCAAATATTCTTAATACCGGCTGCTCTGGAATCAATGTGCTTAATAAATAGCAGCTTACAGAGCCTGACCTCAAGGTCTAAGCTGATGAGTGCATTTGTCTGAGTGAGGAGGCAGACAAAAGGGAAAAGCTAATCTCACTATCATCATCAGCACAGGGAATCAGATAGAGAAAGCGAGTGAGAGAGGCAGAGACAGACAGAGGAAATGAAGAAAGAAGACCATGGGTATTTATTTTCATTATTTACACCAGCTCCAAATAAAGGAAGAGAAATGAATGCTGCTATGGTAGAGTGACCATAGATAATACAACATTTTCTTTTGCTGCTCAATCATGTCGCAGCAATATACTACAAAGACAGTGAAGATAATGAAATCAACGCAGTATATCCTTAGTAAATGTTCAAATGAATTGGCTGTATCTCCAGTCTCTCTTTCAGGCTCTCCAAGGTGACATCAGTGCAGTTTGTTTAAAGATGGGCCAGAAATCTGATTCAGCCGAAAACAGCAGAATCTCTATAATCTACAGTAGGTGGATCCTTTCTCTGAAGGAGCATACTAACATCATTCACCATCATCAAGTTTTAGCTTTAATACTTGCTCTTCACAGTTTCAAAAACAAACAAACAAAAACTGTTTAGGAGGGTTTATGTTGACTAACCTTATCTAAACCAGACTCCAAATGAGTGTTCTGCAAACATATGAAAGCATGTTTTGACAACTCTAACAGATAAAAACGATTGTGTCAAATGTTGTGGCAATGATTGCAGCTCTGGGAGATGACAAAGCCATTGCTATCCCGCAGACAGGGACAAAAACAAGAACATTCTGATGCTCTCTATTAGACTTTCAGTTCTCTGTTTTGTTGTAAATTCTCATCCAACCCATTCAGCTGAGAGCCCTCGTTTGTTCACTTGATAGCTCCTATTGAGAGAACAGTAATATCCTCCTCCTCTCAATCCCCTGTTCTACTCTGATATGAAATAGAAAAGCTTGCCCAATTAGATTTTTGAAGAACAAGATACATAGAAAAACTTAAACACGTGCCACAGATATGACAACTGAAAACCGATACTGGCAGTAGCCTGGTAATTTATTGTATAGAGCAGTTCTCCACACGTTCTCCTTCAGGTTTTATCTGGTAATGCATGGATTTATGTTGCGCATCCTTACTCTTTAAATCTGCTCTGATCAATATTGCAGCTGGCAGACATAGTTAGCAGCTAGCTGGTGAACACAGTACAGCATTTTGCAGCTAAAGAGCCAGACATTACCCTCAGGGGTTGGTGGAGAGCAAAACAGAGCTAAAAGGACAGTGAATGTCCGTCAAGTACCCAGAAACACAACTTCAAATTAATGCTAATGGTTTAGTCACTAACACAGATTCCTTATTCATCAAATACCCAGGTACTGTGCTTTCTGTTCTTACCTTTTGTATCCCCTTAAAAAAAATGTTTTTGCCTTTTGTGAAGTGGCATATTAGCGATGTATGTCAAATTTTGATGTAAACCCCCTCTTGTTGATCATATAAGAATGGTCATCATAAAAAATTTAATTAAAGTTCAAGTAAAGTTACCTAACAAAGTGATGATACTGAAAATATATTATATTGAGCAGCATTTGGCTACTTGATAAATCACGTAAACATAAATCTATTGTAAACAAGGAAAGGGCCGGTCAGAGCCAATTAGGCAACAATCAGACAGATAGCTACTTAAAGTGAAATGCCAACAAAGCAGCGTTTGTGTTACATCTTTCATAAAAAAACACTGATGCAACAGGCAGATAAAGTGATGCAGGCCTGGTGGATTCTCCACCATATTATTTACGCCAGTACTTGGATCTCAAACTGAGAGATGTTCTATTCCTGTCCAGATCTCCCTCTCTACTCTCAGACATTTGAAGTTATTATGCATATTCCCCCTCCAATCATTGATGTAAATATGTATTTCCAACACCTGTCAGCTTACGTCCCCAGCCACCACTGCAGCCTTCCCATTTTAAAGTCAGGCCTAAGAAATGCCCTACATCTGCCCTCAGGTACTTCTTACACTCAGTCAGCCGCCCCCTACCCCCTCTGAGGCCTATTCATCTGTGTGAGTAATCACATGTTTGCACTGGAATGACTTTTGTGATTGGGATGAATTTTGAAAGATAAATCAATTTTCAAAGTTTAATATTTAAGAGAAGAGAGAGCTGTTGAATAATACATCTGGTTATTTAGAGTTAGAGACAGAGGGAGTGTCTGGACTAGCTCCAAGCCGGAGGATATGAGAGCTCCAAAACAGTCCGCTAATGAAAAGGAGATATATTCCTCTGCCCTCTCTTTTGAATTTCATAACTCAGAAACGCTCCTTGTTGCTTTTAGCACATGCACTCTCTGTCTTTCTTCTTCACGCTCACACATACGCACATTTGCCTTTAAGCCAGGCGTCTGTTTCCACTGCACCTGACTCACACTCATTTTAAACAACTTCTTTTCAAGTTTGGTTTCTCTTGGGAAAGTATTTTTTTGAATAAACTATCCACTTCTAACAGCTCTAATTCGACGTCATACTCACATCAGTTACCAAATTAACACATGTAAGGTATTTCTCATGTATTTTACTATGGATAATGATGTGTTGATTACAGATAACTGCTCTTTTAATCTGTACTGGCAATTTCCTAAACCTTGTTTCCCGTTAATACTGTATAATACTAATTTATTTTTACAGTTAACTTTTTAGGGAAATGTAACTGCAGCCAGGATTGTGTTCAGTGGGAATGTTTTTTGTTCTCCAGGGAATCAAGTGCTTCAGGTGAATAGTAGGTGTACAGAATGCATGAATTTGACTCCAGAGACCAGGGTTTGCATTCAGTTTAAGTAACCATTCATTGAATCATGCTTTAGTTGCCATGAGTAGCTTGTATTGCTAGATGGGAAATTGTAGGAAAACAAATGAGATGCATTGAAACTGAACATTTTGCACCAGTTCGGAATCAATATTTTATGACTTGTCAGGTGGCTTTAGGAACAGCGTTTTCTAATTATGTTTATAAAAAACGTAATCTGGAAGGTATTATGTATCCATTAAAACTTAATTGCTATTGCAAATAAATTGTATTTAAACATAATTTCTAGGACACACAGGATTGGTTTATTACTGCTTTGCTGGAGAGACACGATCATCCCGATCTTCCAGGGGCCCCTGAAATCTGATTGGCCACCCAAGTTGCCCAGTCAAAGATGGGACCTTTGTCCGAACCAACTGTTTGATGAGTGTTTCTAATGTGTATTGTTTTCTGTTTTATGGAGCCACTCCGGATAATGTAACATTGAAACCTTGGGAAGAAATTCTATCATGGCAACAGCATAATGCTTTACGGCACCACTTCTCACACCAACACGATTCTTCAGCAAGCTAGCTATAAAAAGAAGCAAGAAGTAAAGGACGTACAATGTGAGATATTTGGAAGAAGCTAGCTTGGTATTTTCAGTATGGGTGTCATGGCAGAGGCTGCAAAGAGACCAAAGAAAAAGAATCATTATCAGAAAAAGCAAATAGAAAGAGTACACCAAATGGAACAGAGAATATTATGGTGCAATTGTCATATTTGCAAAGCTCTCTGAAGAGCGTGTTGTCAAGTGAATAGAGCTCAGTTTTGTTTCTCAGCATGTATCTCTCCTCTCATTTATGTCCTTTCTCTTTATCTCTCTCTGCTGATCCCACTGTGCAATCAGATTTGCAATTGTTACTGTTTCTTTAGACAAAAACATGTTTTGAACGAAGGCGGCTGCTGAAGATGAGTCCCCTGAAAATTAAGCAATTGTGTTTTAATTGCTTCTCTTCTACTCTAGCACCTTTACTACTCCTCTCCTTTTAATTCATCTACCCCTCCCCCTTGATACAGAGACAAAAAAATTAAAGCAGTGTACTTTGACCCTCTTCCCTCTGTCCTTTCCCCACTGCAACTAATGCAGTTTAATAGGTTTGATTCACCATGACATTATAGGCTCAGTCCGCATGTGTATGTGTTCATGGGCATGGTTCAATTTGTGTAGCTAAGATAAATCCACTGTGTTGTTAGCTCAGTTTCTGTGGGATCATCTATTTTGAACTTGATGTCCTGTTGGTCTCTTTGTGATGTCCAGTGGGCCTGGTTAAGCTAAAGCCGGTGGAAAATCAATACAAGCCTTTGGCTACCCTGCAGGGAAAATGTTGCAGTCTTGGGACGATAGAGCGAAAAATTGGGAAACAAGAATCATTTGGTAGCTGTCTCTGTGCAGACATAGTTAAAGCATATCCGGTTATCGTCGCAAATATAGATGATCAGATGTTAAGTTTGTATGCTATGAAATTCAAAGGACAGTGAGTTAGTTATAATTTTTACAAAGGTTGTATTTTATATGAGTGGAGAATGTGAGTACGTACCACACCCCGTGTACATTGAGGTCAGAGGTCTGGGTCACTACTAAACAGCACCACAGCAGCTGGAAGGGATTCGTTGTCATGCTTTGAGACATTTGAGCAGAGCAACCACTGGCAGTCTCAGAGTCTTATTTCCCAGTCACACTGGCATTTATAGACGGCACAATTTCACACCAAATTTAATTAACATGAGTGTAGTCACTGTGATAAAGCTGATTCATTCTCAGCAGGGGAAAAGGCTTACTCAAGTTAAACTCAAGTTCAAACTTGGAGAACTTTGACGTAAATTTGTAGCCAATCAACAGCAAACTGAGTAGTCCTTTGAAGAAGGAGTAAACTATTTTTTCAGCTAATGTCTTCACCAGTAAAATAAAAATCACAGGTCAAAGGTCCTATGGGAAAGCTTGTACTCAGTCGTGACACACTATCAAATGGATGATGTCGCTATGTATTCTTAAAAGTTCCTTGCTTCTAGTCAGTGAACTAGCTCCAAGCTATCGCCCTAGCTAGCTTCTAGTATTGCCTTACAAGGACACAAAAGGAATTCGGCTCTGCCACTTTCTGGCAGTGGTGGAGGAAGTATTTAGATTATTTACTTAAGTAAAAGTAGCAATACCATAATGAAAAAAAACTCCCACCTCTAATAAAGTCATGTATTTAAAATTTGACTTAGGTAAATTACAGTACATAAGTATTATTGGCAAAATTTATCAAACCAAAAAGTACCATGCAGATAAATGCTCCCCCTTAGTGATGCATTAAAGTATAAGAACCATTTTAAAGTTCTAGCTGCTTGAGGTTCAGCTTTCCTATGTCATATAAAGGTAACCCTGACAATTTACAATTAATGTCACAATAGGTTTTCAAAATCTTAATTATTACTGTAAAAAATGGTACAGCATCTGCTTGTATAATGTAGTGAAGTAGAATTATGTAGTAGCATTGAATTGAAATACTCAGTACTACAGAATGCAAATAAGTACTGTACTTACTGTAAGTAACTGTGGTGAGTTACTTCCCACCACCGTTTTCTGGCGTGACTGGTCTCTTACTCTGTGCTCTCTGCTCACTGTGACGCCCTGCTGTACTGTGTATGTGTCCTATTATTCTCCGTGGTTATATCAAATGTCTCACGCAGGCACTTTTTCCAGTGTTAGACAGACCACTCTTATATGTGTAAAATAACCAAGGTTTTTCATGCACTGTTCCAGATATGCATCCATCTTGTGTCTGCGTCTTCTGTGCTTCTGTGCCTCAAATGTCTCTCTGTGTGAGCAGGTTACCGGAGACTGCAGACAGTGAAAACACATAGATATTGCTCTCCTCCCAGCTTCACTGATCAGAAGCTCCCTGGTGTATTCTGTAGATAAAGTGAAGAGGAGGATATAAGAGAGTGGGAGTTAGACTGGCTGCCGATGGATTAGCAGCCATGTTTACATAGTGGCTGATTTAGTCTGCTGGAGCTACCTAAGAATGATTTATTGAGACTGAGGGAGATGGGGAGTATTAGAAAGTGTGATGTAAAGGATATAGAAAGACAGAGGAAAGGGAAACTCAGGTGTATGAGACAGAAGGAGAAAAATCTTGTAAAACAGCTGGAAGTGCATGTCTGCATTCTCTGGTTGCATGTCTAGCTCAGTATATGTCAGAGGATAGATGTGGACATTTCTTGGTGCATGTAAACCTAAGGAGGCCACTCTCTTCTGCAGCAGGAGACACAGGGGCTGCAGAGGAGGTGACTGGAAGAAGTCAACCCAGATCTGTCATAAATACACCATATTACCCATCTTTCAATGCGCCTTCGGGGTGAACGAAGCAGGAGAGGGATTATGGGGGAGGATGAATAGAGTGAAAGAAGGTGCACACCTCTCAGGGCCTCATCCTGACTTCTGACGACTGACTTCGTTGTGTAGAGCGGGTGATGGGCTTGTCAGACAGAAAATCTGAAACAAGTGGTTGGTAAGATGTAGGCTGCAACTGAAGGAATGTGAAGATCTGTTGACTTTCACGTTAAATAGAGAGAAACTCGTCCTTCAGAAGCATTGTGGGACCTTAACTATATAACAAACATCCCCAAACTAAAAGATGGCTCCCAAAATAATATGCTTCGAGTTTTAAACAAGCACTTAAACAATATGTATTTTTGGCTGTTGTGTGATTAAATGTGGATTTTGGTGCTGAAAATATCTGACACAGTAGTTAACAGCTAATGGAGACCATAATGTCAAATGTTACTGCAATCTGGTTGAAAATAACACAGAAGGGTGCCATGCCATTGTTTCGACGGCCCATTATTCTGAAACCCCAATAGTCCGAAAATGTCCCATTGGACCAAAAGCCCATCTATCCAACAGCCTGTTATCCCGAAAACAAACGGCCATTGCTCCAAAACTACACACTCTCCCTGCAGATATTAGTTCAGTGACTGTCAATAGTACTGAATCTTCGGGGGGTTTGCCATTAATTGGCGATCTTTCTGGCATTACACCACACGACATTTTAAGAGATTTTACTGTCAAATTGTCAGAATAAAATCACAAATTTTACGTCTGTTGATTTGCTCCTCTGTCATCTGAATCGTTAGACATAGGCTGATCAAAAACTCAAATGTAACTGTAAACTGTACCCCCAGCCCTAACCCTAACCCAACAGGAGAGTATGGGTTTTTGGAGCAATGAGCCTTCGGAGCAATGGGCATTTTATTTTACAGATAACAGGATGTCGGACACATTGCCTTTCCGTCCCATTGTCCGACTATTGGACTATTTAGGTTTTGGAATAATGGGCAGTCCACCACAGAAGCTAACACATCCATCCACAACCGCGTATCCTGCGTACAGCGTCGCGGGGGGCTGGAGTCAATCCCAGCTGACATCGGGCGAAAGGCGTGGTACACCCTGGAGCCAGTCTATCGCAGGGCCACACATAGACAGACAACAACCGATCACACTCACATCCACACCAAGGACAATTTAGGGTCACCAATCAGCCTAGCCTGCATGTCTTTGGAGGGTGGGAGGAAGCCAGAGCACCCGGAGAGAACCCACGCAGATAAGGGAGAACATGCAAACTCCACACAGAAAGGCCGGTGCAACCGGAGTTTGAACCCAGTTCACAACAGTTTATCGTACAGTGAATGAAGGAGGGGTTTGTTTAAATCCAGTACCATGACACAGAAACAAGTTAGACTTTAATATTGATGTATTCTTCTTATATGTAATGTATTGATGGTCTCTGTTGAACTCACTGTACACTACCTGCCCAGCATCAAATAGCAGACAGACACAGTTAGCGACTACCTGGTGAACACTAGTGGAACATTTAGCAGCTAAAGAGCCAGATATTTCCCTCAAGACCAAAAAACAGAGCTAAAAGAGAGTGAATATTGGGCTTACATTAACTAGGTGGTCAGAAACACGAATCCAAATGAATGATAATGTTGCTCTGTAACTGCTTGGTGTGTAAATAAGCAACTGTTTGCCAGCAAGTTCACCATTTTAACTTAAAAGGTGATAATGTGTCAATGCTGTGTTAACAAATTGTTTCTGTTGCCCCCAAGTGGCTACAAAAAGTAAGTTATTGCAGGTTTAAGCATATAGTCAATGTACCTGGGAGAATGTGCCCAAAATTAAGCATCATGTATATCCAGAAAGAAGAAAACAATCACACGTTGCTTCTACCCATTCATGAGTTCAGTCAATGTGAATATACAGTTTCTTTCATAAAGCTGGAATACTGACACATTTGACACACACAAAAAACAGTTTTGTTTTTTGCTTTGCTAAGGCCAAACACAAATATTTCAGATTTTCTTACATATATAAGACAGAATTTAAGTAATTTTCTATAGAGGTCTGGGTCTCTCTAAGTTATAATGTTTTACATTTACAATTAGTCATCGAACTATGGAGCTGAGTGGAAATGCATATGAATGTTTCAAATTAGTGGTCTTCTCTCTTCTCCCATAAAGTGTTTGAATGTTAATTTGCCCTTTAGAAAGGAGAAAGAAAACAACAATACACAAAACAAAGATGCTTGTGTGGGACAGACACTGATTAATAAGATATGGAGGAAAGAAAATAACACATAATTAAACAGCGATCCTGTAATTATGTCGCTGGTGTTATTTATTTCTCTGAAGGTGAAACTGGGTTATTTTTGTCACATGCTGATACTGCATACTCACACATCATTGTAGGTCCCAGGAGACCACACACGCACATATACATTAACACACACACACGCACAAAGGGCATCGGCATTTATTAGCAGTATCCTTAAAGATGTCTATGATGTATAGGTGCACTGTATTGCCATGTACTGTCTTCTGTGTTTCTATCTTAAATTTTTTTATGCCCCTATTTCTCTTATTTCTGTCCGTCCTCTGGTCTTGGAGGAGACAGCAAAGGAGGAGAAGGAAGAAGGGATGCTGCACAGATGGAGGGGAGGAAGGATGAAGAAGCATATAGAGTTGAAGGCTGGTTTTAAGCCACCTGATATGGAATTTATTACAGGCTCTACACACACACACACCTAGACACACACACATGCATCGTTCTCAGTGGAGATCTTTTTATTATTAAAATGTCTAGCAGTGCCCTCTAGGCCCTTCTCCATCACATCACCTGGCAGCCTGCACCCTCACACCCCTGATGCTATGACTAGTCCTCATTAGTTGTACTAATATACCACACACGGACACTCTCTCTCTCTCTCTCTCTCTCTCTCTCTCTCTCTCTCTCTCTCTCTCTCTCTCTCTCTCTCTCCATATTGGATATTCTAAAACATACTGCTGCTAAAAGCTCACTGGCAGAACATTAATTGCCTTCAAGGGACTAGTGTCCACTTTACACCTGGTATGGATCTGGTATCTTGGTTGTGTTTGGATCTGATCTGTTTAGATCCTAATGTGATACCTCTTAACTGCCAATTCTTAAGATTCTGAAGAAGCTAATCATTCATTTATTATTTACACCTGTGTTTTTTTATACTATGACAAGTAAAAAAATTTTCCAGGTGCTGCTATTACTGTGTAATATGTTTATGTACAAATAAAAAATGTAAGAAGGAAATTACACAAAATGAGCTGTGCATGCCAAATGTGTAAAGCAAAAGTCTGCTTAAAGGACAATTACCTCTTGTTGTCACAGAACATGAGGGGCTATCTCTATTGTGATCAGGTTCTTTTTGTGAAAATTACTTTTTACAGCTGACAATAAAATATTATTAACTCTAACATCTGGATTTGCAGCATCACTACCATTCTCGGAAAAACACACAATGCAGGTTTAGGGTTTGAGAGATTGAAAATCAGAAATTGACTGATGTGTTTAGTAACAGTAAAGATTAAGCATGTTGTGCCTGATGATTAAATGATTAAAGTTGTGTTCCACTAAACAACTTTTTTCAGGAATGTGAAAGTGGCAACAAGTAAACAGTTTTTTATGGAGAGTACATGTGATTCCACTGTGAGGAAAGTGACATATTCATTTACTGTGTATATGTCTGGGACATACGGTATATCCTCGCTTTGCACAAAGCCTGGAAGAAGAAGGGAAACACCTTGCATATTGCACTAAAAATAAAAGAAACATCTAAAAACTACAATTCCAGCTAATGGAATTGACTATCGTCACGTTTTTGCTGAGCACATGCCAAAGTGAATCTGACTGACCCCAAACACAAACAATGTTTGAACTGTCTGGTTTTGTACAGAATAATGAAACCATCTCTTTCAGCTTTACAATAGACTTTGCAGGAAATAAATCATTCCTTTAAAACACAAATACACATGTCATGTTCCCCATAACAGCTTATTTCAAAAACACACAGCTTTACTCACATTTATCATCTTCAACAGCACCTGGGGCGTTTTGTTGTTGCTGCGCATTTCAGCTTGCTCCGGCGCCAACCTCCCTCTCACACCCCTTTTAGCAAATTAGACCGTTTAATTAGGAAAAGCTCATTTGTATCAAATCATTTACATGGTGCAGCCAGCCTTTGCCAGGATATTCTAATTGATTATTGTTGCCTGAGGTACTGTTAGTGTGTGTGGATGGGCCTGTGTGTGCGTGTGTATTCTTGTAAATGAGTAAATTACTTTGTGGTAATGATATAAGGAAAGAAACTTTATCATTGTGGTGATTGCTGTGATCATGCTCCCATGTATAACAATGTAAAAGCACCCTACTTACAATATCTCTTTATAATAGGTATGTGCTATTAAACCAGTATTTTAAGCACATCATACTTGTAAGTGCTGCCCTTCCTGTTGTTCATTTTTCTTTTATTTCCATAAGTGATTGTACACATCTCTACTCTTAAGTGCCTCTTAGCACACTCTTGTGGTGACATACTCTATTCATTCACATCTACGGGCACCGACAGGAAACAAAGTTCCTTGATTTCATAGTTCCCTTTCATAAAGCTCCATTTAGGAATAAAACCCCTTCCATGGTCCCTCCAAAACGCTTCTGTTGAGCCGAGCCCCATTAAGGACAGGAGCAGGCCTACTTCCCCATTGAGACTCACAAATGACCCTTTGATGAGCCTGCTCTTTGACCCTTTTTACAAAACTGAGTGAACGAGGGAGAGCTGAGTGCGTGGGGGTTTGCAGGATATGGGATAAAGAACAGAGAAAAAGAGGCGACAGATTATTAGAATTCATCCAGCGGTGCAATGAACAGCCTTTCAGCGGCTAGTTCCTCTTTCTATTCAGCAGCTGCACAACAAAGAGACATTAAATTATAACCAAATGGTTACCATGGCACCCTGTGTAAGTAAATGTTTCAAATCTCTCCTCTATTTCTATGCATCTCTGAGGCTTTTTTAGGAGCATCCTACTAATTAGAACCAGAGAGGAAGAGAGAAGTTCAAAGGTGCCAGTAATAAAAAGGGGCCGAGCTGACTTTTTCCTGCAAAAAAAGTATAAATGGATTTGTAGAGGTATGGAGAGCAGAAGGTGCTGCTTGCATGCGGCAAACCATCACTGTACAATACCGCAAGATTTACACTTTTAAAATTACACAACTGACATCTGACATTCACAACTGCAACATGATGCAGTGTAGATACTCAAATTTTACTGGAAAAGTGGAGTAAAATGGAAATTCACCTGCAACTAACATTTGCCTTAAAAAGACTGTACAAGCCCCTGATAGCTTTTCAAGAAGTCCAACCTGAACCCAACCACACATATCTAAATAAAAGTGACAATTGTAGGTAAGGTATTACCACAACATTGCGCAATTATCTAGAGCCAAGATGTCATTAACCTAGCTTAACATAAAAAATGGAAACAGTGCCTCTCACAAATTAACTTGTTGTAATCCACAAACAGAAATATAAAACTAACAAGTTGTCGTTTGGAGAGTTACATGCTGGAACTGTTTCTTGGAGAACAGAGGCTGGGCATAGTGACTTTTTTACTTTGGACTGAGCTAAGCTATGGCTTAGGAAGGTTCCTAACTTAGTGGAATGACCCAGAAGTATTTAACTGGCAGCCATGATAAGAGCAGGTCGAATTTTCTAAACACTAAGGAGAGGTGTTTCTGCGCTTCCTTTCTTATCTCCTTTAGCTTAGCATACACTAGACCATATTTTAACCAAAGGAAAGGAGATAATGCTGTCCCACAAATCCTAGCATCATTTAAAGCGACTCACTATTGTAGATTCACTATGGCAGACTTGTAAAAACAACAGTGCATCCATTTTATGCTTGTGACACGATCCAAACCTTATGGAAATCCTGGCATGAGAGGCTGAGCTCCAAATCCATAAATATAGATTTCTTCTCTTTCATATCTGTTCAGTTAGGAGTAATCTTGAAGAACAAACTGAATTTCTAGTTAACAATATCATCATCATGACAAAATACTATATACATAAATGTTGTATCACTAAAACCTTTCTTGAATTTTACAGCTATGAGTTTGTCACTGTACTCATCTTCCATGTGTTATAAAGTCGTTTTAAAAAAAAAGCCTAGTGTAAGTGCAGTCGGATTCTCTTTTCCTTTTTCACGTCTTTCCTTGTACCCATGACGTTTTCTATTGAGGTCAAGCAAAAGTGTTTAGGAAAAGACATAGGACGTAACTGTTTGGACTATTCAACAGCAACCAAAGGGTTTTTCCTTGCATTCAGTATTTTTGCTAAGCTACGCTAACCACCTCCTGGTTCTAGCTCCATACATAACACACAGACAAAGCTGAATAAGATGTTTCCAAAAATGTCATTTAATTTTTTCATTATATAGTTTGCATTCATTTGGCTCCACTCTACACTATTTCCACCAGAGCACTAAGCTTTTTTTGATAGCCTACAGCTTTATTAGCTATAGCTATGACAAAAAGACCCAGGTTGTAAAATACACAAGTATTCCTTTAATGGCTGTATGCATCAGTACTATGGAAACACGCTGTTGACGGATAGCAAGACATTCTGCTTTGTGTTTAGCCTGTGTGTGTTTTTAGACCATGGGAACAGATTCTATGCTCGGAGACATGGAATAAGTCCTCATCTCTCCCAGCAAATCGGAGAGATGACAACACAACCAATTCCACTCTGCCTCTGGACACTCACATTTACATGCCACACCAACTAGAAAATATTTGAAAATGTTTGAATATTATGGTCTGAAAATGCAGAGTGAGGTTTAGAGAACTGCCCTATTAGGATAGAGCTAAATGTCATCCAAGGTAGGGGAAAGGAAAATTTTTGCAAATGACAGATCCTTGAGCAAAATAGCAACTGTGTATCTGTGTGTGTGTATGTGGGGAGGAGGGGTGATAGTGGAGATGTTATAAAGAGATGCCATTTCACATCACATGGACTTGGGGGGGTAAAAAAGGGTGAGAGCAAGAAAAAAGCTATAGACAGTGACAGAGAAGTGCATTAATGTAAGGTTCAAAATTAAACATGAAAGAGATGTGACTTTTGAACCTTTAATAGAGTTTCAGTTTGTGTCTACATTTTTTGTGAAAGTGTTACACATTACCCTTACTTCCAAAGCTTTTCAAATTAGCATTTATTTCCCCATTACTCTTAGAAACCCTGCTGTGAATCAAATTTAGCTCGTCTATGACAGAACCAACAGGCTCTTTTTCTGTTGTGCACTTTGATCACATTATTCTGACCAGAGACGGATGGAACAAAGCACTTCTTTGTATCTTTGTCTCTTGTTGTCTCAAAATGCCAGAGCCGGTGTGTCGACAAATCCATTTTTTTTCCCTCTGTGATCCAAACCAGATACATCTGTAGTCAGATCAGTGAGAGTAGTAGACTGTGGGTATAGAGTGTTGTTTGAGCTTCCTTTCTCTTTTGGTAATGAATTGGGTAAAGATGAAGGCAATGTGGACAGAGATAACGGCACTGTTGTTAAGGTTTTATGGAGACAGATGTGAGAAAATACTGGGCTCAAATAGTCAAACATCAGTAATGAAAGCATGTTGACTCATGATGTAAATACAAAGTTTATTAGCCTCAATATCAAAGGCAACACAAGCTTCCTGATAAATACTTATCCGCTAATTGAATTCTGTTGCAATGTGTTAAGTTTGCAAAGTAATGAGAAAGTAACTCGGAGACAAATTAGATCAATTAAATACATTATTGTTATATACAATAAATACAGACAAGTCCACGCATCTCTTAAGCATAGCAAACTGGTATAAACTTGGGGATTTGTTTCTTTTTTCCCCAGCAATACAAGCTGTTAATGATATTTACATTAGTATTACATTTATTCATTTAGCTGACGCTTTTATCCAAAGCGATTTACAATTGCTATATATGTCAGAAGTTGCACGCCTCTTGAGCAATTAGGGTTAGGTGTCTTGCTCAGGGACACATTGGTGGATGTGTCGCAGTGGGGAATTATTATTGTCTTATCCACTGCCCCATCACCACCCCACTATGATGCAAACATCCATCTGCATTATATGCACATTTATTTCCAAATGTAGAACTTAATACTTAGTAATACTAAAGACTAATGAAATCATGTATTTATTAAATGTTTAATCAATGTTAAAGACAAATAAGAATACATAAAAGTTGGTTAATAATTTGAATGACAGTCAAGTGAAAGAGGAAGTCAGCCTTGTTGAGAAATTTCTTTGTAAAACCAATACACAAGATGTTAGTTACTTTATGTGCTATAGCAAACAACAAATCTAGGAATCTGCAAAATTCATTAAAACCTGATAAAACATATTAAAAACTACTAAAACTCATTGAACTGTTAAAGCTTGCCTATGTACATACCGGGAGGACATCTTGTAGAATGCTCAGAGAACAGCTGATTGTTGATTTCAGGAAAAAGGAGATAAAGACACACACTCCTGTCTACATCAGTGGTGCTGAAGTGGAGCAGGTGAGTTTCAGGTTTCTGGGAAACAGTATCACAGAGAACCTGACATGGTCATCTCACATCTTCACGCTGGTGAAGAAAGCTCAAAATGACTGTATTTCTTGAGGAAGCTAAAGAAGGCCAAATTCCCACGCCAAGTTCTCGTCAGCTTTTACAGAGGAGCAATAGAAAGCATCCTGACTGGGAACATCACTCACTGGCATGGGATGTGCACAGCCCAAGAATGGAGGGCTCTGCAGCGGGTGATTAAAACTGCTGAGAAGATCATTGGTACCCATCTCCTGAGCATCAGTGATATCGGTGAGGTGAGGTGCCTACGCAGAGCCCAAAGGATACCAAAGGACAGTACCCATTCAGCCACTGCCTGTTCACCCTGCTGCCTTCTCGGAAGAGAAACAGAATTTTCTGCTGCCGCACCACCAGAGCAGCTTTTCCCCCCAATCTATCTGTCTCTTAAACCCTGATTCATCCTCAGCACTGCTCCATTGATTATAGTTTATTTTTCTTTTTACCAATTTAATAATTGCTTCTGTTATAAGGTAAATTGTCTGCTATGTAGCAGAAGGGAGTTACAAAACACAATTTCCCTCTATAACCTGTTGTATTGTGATAAATAAATGTACCTACCTACCTACACAGTGAGGAAGTCTCCTGCACACTGGCAACCCTCTGTTGCCATGGCTGTGCACCCAGCACCATTGCTCAAAACATTGCAACACCAGTAAAACTGGAAGGAGTTAACACTTCTATGCCTAAACATAAATCCAAGGCTACGAATCCAGTTACATTTAACAGTTGCCAGCCAGCGTGTTAATGCCTTGCTTTTGACAGCAACCCATAGAATTTAAAACCTGCATTAGGCCACTGGGTGCTAGTGCTGTAAACGCAACACTGATATACTATTACCTAATACAGATGATAAGGCATGTGTGTTAGCTGACAGTGGCTAATTTACACATCCAGCGGACACAGAGCAACATTAGCATTCATTTGGAGTCATGGAAATGAGGAAGATGAGCGCACTGAAGTGAATCAAAACAGTGAAGCTGCAGGCTGTAAAACCAAAACAATCAGCTAAAAGATGCTAAAATAGTGCTGAAGGGATCTGGATGATAATTCTCTGTGGGTGTGTCACTACGAGTGACACCTTTCACATTTCATTACTTCCTTTCCCCAAACTTCCTGGCTTCACTTTCTTCTGAGCATAAACAAAACATGCCAGGAATCAAGGCATGACATCAAGGGAACTTAAGTGACCATTGCCTCATTTTACTAAGACCTGAACCCTACAGGTCCGATAACCCCAGCCAGGACTCAGAGAGGATGGCAATAAAACAATAAATGACAATACAATTGACCCTCACTAATCCATCCTCAGGAGGATTCAATTAATAACCCATACAGGGGAAAAGGAACAAAAGATACCAACATTGCAATTCAGAGAGTTATGCCAGCATACTGATTTTGATGCAGGAACTGAACTAACCAGATCTAGTTACATATATTCACTAATGACACTGGTCTGGGTTGCCTCTTCAGCTCTCCTCTTGTCACTCTTAGAGGAGACGTTCCTGTGATCCCAAGAATAGGGACAATGTATTGATTTTATTTGACTTCTCATTTTCTGTATAAATATAAGATGTAACATTTATGAGCCTTAAACTGGGGTTAATAGTCTTCTACTTTGGCTTTATTGTAAAGTGGATAAATACATTATTCATGTAACATGTGTTTAGTGTCTTTCAGCAACTGGCCGAGTCTCCAAAACATGTATGAATAAAATTGATAACAAACTTTATTCATTCTTTGGAAAAGAAATTATAAAAAGATACTAGTTAAGACAAAATAGAACTGGGGTGGGTTGAGTAAGCTTTCAGCCACTGACATCCGACCATTGCCCCCCTGGACAGACAACTATAAAGCAATGTGTGTTTTAATGTTTCTGAAACCTGTTCAAGATTTCTTTGAAGAAGTCTTTGGTCTTCTTCTGCTTCTTTTTCTTTCCCTCTGTCCGGAGCCCAGCCCGACTCTGTAGAACTGGAATGAACTTGAGTCGAAGCAGTTTGAACACCAAAGTGGTTGCAGCACACTGGGTGCACAAAATGTGATTCGCCTTCAGAGAGAGACAATCTGAACCACCAGGTGAATGATACTTTGATACTGGGGTTGATACTAGATGCTTTTACTAATGATAATTAGATTTGATAAGAAAAACTCTCCCTTCACTGCTCCTGATATGGAATTGTAAATACTTCTCAGCCTTTCAGTTGCTGAAAGGTGCATAAAGGTGATTTCACAGGTCAAAGTTATGCTAAAGTTTGCTAAAATTATCCACTTATCAGATAACACAGGTCCTCAATCATTTGTCAATTATTCATCGCTGTATGCATAACATTCATGGCTGCATTTATCCATTCATTTGTTGTTAGTTGTGTGTGTAATAAATGTTTCACGTATAAAGTTGTTGCTCTTCATTTTCTGTAACATACTTTCAGTCACTTTACAAATTAGTCCCCTTTTACCTCTTGCTACCTGATTTCAGGTTAATTCCCTCGCAAGCTAATTTGTGCATCATCTCTTGACTGATCAAGAGAGAGGGCTTAGTGTAAAGCTGAGCTAAACTTTAACTATATGTTAATGGTGGAGAATGTTAATTAAATTGCTGCTGCTTCGATATGTATTCACTACATATTGGCATGGAAGGCAGTCACAGGTGGGCTATTTGCTACAGATGTCTTATGAGGCTTGTGGTGAAGAGGAGGTTTATTAATGACACAGAAACCTTCAAAAAGGCCATGCTTTTAACAGACTACATGCACAGGAAGAAATGCATTAAATAGATTCACCAGTTCAGTAAAGACAGAGCAAAGCAGGAGCTGTAATATTTCACTGTAATATTTCACAAACTTTGAAATATTGCTGTTCAACAAGGACTCCTATAGAGTTAAACGTGAACCTATTATTTTTGGGGAAATTAGCACCATAGGGAAGTGCATCCTCCAGAGAGAAGCCTCAAATGTGGAGAAAATAAAACAACTAAAAACGTACTGTAGCTTTCTGGTCATTAGCTTCGCTCTGCATCTTTGTCCAATGACATTGCTCCCACTTTGCAAGGAGTGCCAGTCACTGTTATACAACACATCAGACAAACAGTTATTGAAGTAATAAGCAGCCTCCCTTACCAACCTGCTGCCTTCAGAGCACACAGTTATCGACAGAAGGATTTCCAATAGAAGCTGCTGAAAGATCTTCAGGCCCACTATCCACACACCAAGGTTGCTGTAAGTGATGAGACGAGTGGGGAGATAAGAAGAGCTAACTGACCAAATAATCAGGACTTAGTTTTCCGCATTTCCCCTCCCACACTGCTGCACCCGGCCTTTGGGGCTCAGCGGAGCAGACAACCCAAGCTCACAGGTTGGAGAAGAGAGAAGAGAAAGTCAATACTGCTGGCTGCCCTGGGATCCTCCAAAGAAGCCGCGCAGAAAAACCAAAGACAGACCCAGGGATAATGAGAAACCTACAGAGGCATGTACAGATGTGCACTTGTGAGACATACATAATTGATCATTAAGATCCAGTGTGGTTTGCAGAAAAACAGAAGAAGAAACTTTCACTTGGACCATTTCTTTTCTGCCTTCTTCTGTCTGGTACCCTTACCAAGGCTTTCAGTGCAGAGAAAGCTGTGTATTTTTTAAAAAGTAAGGACGGAAAGAGAGTCATAGAGAAAAATCCATGAGCCTCTCAGTCTCTGATCCTCATTCTCAACGAAGGCATTATTTTCAAGAAGCGTTGCTTCAAGCGCCTGCCGAGCTTCGGTGGTTTGGTACTCAATCATGCAACAGGTGTACTTTCTCTTCCACTCATTCCCTCTCTCACTGTGTCTTTCTCAGGCTCTGACAGCGGCACAGGTGATTCTCTCCTCATTGTCATTCGGCAGTCAGCTGTGTATGAAGGTCAATACTTTGAAGGAGGGCACGAGAGGAACAAGCCAATCAGAGGGGAGAGATGAGACGAAAGTGTGATTGACTGGCTTGGGGAGGAGGGCAAGAGGGGGGTTGAGGGCGCCAAACGGAATATGCATACCCAATGAGGAATCAGGAGATGAAAGGACCTTGTTGCTACGGCAACACACCTGCAGTGGTGGAATATCCGTGTGGCTTCATTGATGTGAGGGCTACAGGGTTTTAGGCCATGGGGGTTTTAGTGAGGTTGGGTAGAGAGCTCACACACGTTTGTGTATGCGTGTGTGTGTGTGTGTGTGTGTGTGTGTGTGTGTTGATCATATATTTGTGTAACACACTGACTTGAATGCACCAGTGAAAACGTTGTCTGCCTCTATATGTTTCTCTCCAACCTCTTTGCTCCTGAAGATATGAACCAGTCAGAAGATTCATGACAATAAATACATTTAGACTTATGTTTATTTATTTATATCTCCCTCTTTGTTTTATTCAATCCATGTGTCTCCACTTTGTCTTGAAGTAAAATATCTTCCTTTTTTATGTTACAAAATCATCAGTCACATAACATGACATGGCATTTAAATTTATGAAAACATCATATATAAATATTGCCGATGCTCATACATTTCAAGACCACTTTTATCAGACCGTCTCCAAAGACTGACCAGAGGGTTGAGCAGATTGTCCTCCTACCGTCCTGAGTCTGCTAAATAATTGGTCAGATTATCAAAATTGAGTTGTCATTTCCTTGATGCTTCAAGGGTCGTAGCCCTTTAGCTGATAAAGAAACGCAGATAGTGCTGATCAAGGATGTATAATACAGCTTATCATACTGTAAATCCCACATGGTTTACAGCTGATAAGGAAATGATATATTTGTTTGGCTTTTTACCACAGCCATTTTTCAATTTGCCAGCACACTAGTATCATATGTACTGTATGAAAAGATAAAATCACCTGTCATAGAAATTGATTATACTGACTGTATAGTGGAAGATAACCTTGGTAGACTGGTTCCATGTGATGCAGAAAATTGTCATATTTTGAAATCTTAAGAGTCTTTTAAATGCTATTAGTTGCACACAAATTTCATTTTTCAAACCATTTTCATTTTCTTTCCTCCAATCTTGTCAAGAGTATCACTATATCAATAGAAGGAAAACTGATAACAATATCCTGATCACCATTAAAATAGATGGACAGAGGGAAAGAGTGGAAAACTTTTGACTGCCACAAGACAGAAACAGAGCGACATAAAAAAATAGTTATCCTCCCTTGAAGGCCATATGGAGAAAAGGCCTTGTTGTCGTCGTCGTCCTCCTCCTCCTCCACATCTCTTTCCCTCTCTTCCCCTCTCATTTATTTCAATTTGTCATGCTTTACTTTTCCCTTAAGAGAGCACGCTTTCTGGTGAGCGGCCCTATATAGGCCGCGAAATTGTGTCTACGCCTTGGCTGTAATGAAACATTTAGATGCAGGGGAGAGTGATGGTTGCGCATTAATGCAAGTGGTGGTGTTGCCAATGCAAGCCTCGGCTCCAAGCAGCCAGTTTGGCTTGCCACTCCAACCATCATGGTGGTGAGAGAGGTCTGGTTTCTCAAATCTACTTTTTTTTTCCTGAGGAGGAGTCAAGGCTTTTTCAAGGGTGCATGATGGTTGAGAGTGTTTGATATCTGATGAGGTGATAATGGCACCGTGGAATGAAGGTCCAGGACTAACATCACTACAGGTCAAAACACAGTGATATTGCCAATAGTAATAGCAATACATAAACAGAATCAGAATCAGATTTATTTGCCAGGTATGTGGACACATACGAGGAATTTGACTCAGGATTGCACATTGCTCACAATGTGCTTGCTTATACAATCATACAATAATAATACAATAATAAAATCACACACATGCTATAGTTTAGAGAACACATATATACACGCTATAAACAAAAACGATATGGACAGATTGAGACAATAGTGCAATGAGTGGAGTACAAAGGATACAGGAGTAAAATTATTACCATTATTATGCACATGTCAGAGGTGGATGAGATATACAGGTACACATACACATACATGCATACATATACTCATGTACACAGTGAAATGGAGCACAGTGCAAAGGATGCTGGTATAAATAAGTATTATGTGCAGGACAGGTGTTATGTACTTGAGGTAGGTGGATTTGGTATACAGTTATATATAATATAACAATATGAACAGTATGAACAGCTCTGAAATAGAGAATGATGAATGAACAATAAGTGTTAGCCAGTAAACAGATGGCTGATTAGAGACAGAATTACTGGGTTATTGCACAGGAATTGTTCCTGACACTGTGAGGCAGAAATCAGCTGTTCATCAGAGTGATGGCTTGTGGGAAGAAACTTTTCCTGAGTCTATTGGTTCTGGCGTACAGTCATCTGCAGCACCAACCAGAGGGGAGACGCTGGAACAGGTTGTGTCCGGGGTGAGATGGATCTGCAGTAATGTTTCCTGATATCAGCTGATTGCAGTGAACCATTTTGAACCAACAGCTATATATAAGGTACAAGGTACAAGGTTGTTTATTTGTCATTATACAGCACAAGACTGCATAACAAAACGAAATTTGTAGTTCCTTCATGCTACACACACAACATATAATTAAGTGTATTAAATTTGTCTATTAAAATATGTAAAAGTATAAAATAAAACAATACAGTTATTTATATACATATATACAGACACATATAACTTACACCCCGAACACACTTTTTGCAAAAAACAATGCTGTTTAGTGTAGGAACACATGTCTTTGTGGTCGCCATCTCAGCTAAATAATGAATTCCACATGAAATGACTCTTCCCGGTTGTATCATTTCTGTACATATACATGTTTCAACTCTCCATATATATGAAGGTGTTATTGGAGCAAAACCTGTGACAGTGAACTATATTCACTGCAGCAACTGTAGGATATTCCGGTCCTTTAAATGTAAAAGTTGTGCATTGAAAATGTAATTTATTCTGAATTTGTACTATTTTAACATCATTTATTACTGATACATTAATGTGTAATGTTGTAGTTTCTTAATGTGGAGCTAATTTTAACTTTTTGTTATATACTGTTACGTTGTAATCTGCAACTAAAGCACACAGATAGATGGTGGGACATTTTCCTTTAGACTGCAAGTATAAAGTAGCATGAAATAGAAATACTTAAGTATAGTACAAGAGCCTAAAATGTGTACTTAAGAACATAACATTCATACATTAAATGTTATCGGTCGATTATTATTATTGTTATGCAGTCATTATAGCAACCCAATACAAAACACACAATCAAAAACAGATGTGCAGCAATTCTATTTTTAACTACTGTGAAAATTATGAAAATAAATGTGTCAGTAAGTAAATGTTGCTCACTGGAGGTTAATTAACCTCTAACATTCCCAGCTGTTCCCACCAAACCCTTCCATAGTCAACACTGCACCACATGTTGCTGCATACCGTATGCAGTTACTGTAGCTTCGTAGGTGTTAAAAGCTTAAAGCAATGCATAATTTTGCTGCAAAAGCATTGACATTCATCTAAAGCACAACATAAACCTGCTAAGGGGCTAGTCCTTTCCTTTGCTAACGAAAAGAAAAGCAACAGACACAAGCCTACACTTATGTGTGAGTTCTGTATGCAGATTTTGCCTTAAGCAAATAGCTCTTCTCATCTTGCTGTGTAGATTATTTGGAACAGCACTGTTACTATGAGACTGTTCATGAAAAATGTACACATGAAACATTTGTTGATAAATTTCTCTGAGAAACACTTCCAAGCTTTATGTCACTGTACTACACCTGCTGTCATCCTCTTTGATTGCCCTAAATTGTTATGCCCTTAATGGTTATGCCCACCTTGTTTTTACCCCTAAAGCATGCAACAGCTACAACCATTAAAATTCACCATATTTAAATGCAGATGCATTGGTCAAAATATTCATACAGCACTCCCTTTGATATAACACCAGATTTTTCATATTGCCATTCTCCATTCAATATTTCTGAAATAAAATAAAACCAAAGGAATATCCAGTGAAGTTGACAGTTTTCTTTTTCTGTTCTTATCCAGTGCCGGCTGTGGCTTCAGGCACGCACTCACTTCATTACATGCATAGCTCCAATGAGACTTTGTACATTTTCAGAGCACAGATCTTTTGTGTGTGTGCGTGTGTGTGTTTTCAGAACCTGGTTAAGGGTCTGACATTGTAAGACAGGGAGGACACACTTGTGTGATTGAGAGATCAAAGGGAGGCATGTCATTGTGAATTCTTACATCTCTTTGCTATTGGAGCCAATAGGCACCCTGAAACTGTTGGTTCGTGAATGCTACTTTGAGCTTTACAAGAAAGTGTGTGTTTTATCTGTGTGAGAGAGGCAGAGAGACAGGCAGCTAAAGAAGGAGGAATGATCCACAGCGTCCTCAAAAAAGGTTTATATTCATTGTCCAGTTCCATATTCCATATCCACCACCTGGTTCACAAAAAATACCTTCACCAAACCAAATCCCTCAGGTTTATTTAAAGAAACTAGATAGTCCCTGACAAATTCAAAACAAGGAAAAATATGTGTGACCTTTGAACAAGGCATAATAATCAGTGTTTGGTTTACTAGTTCTGACATTGGCTGCTACACAGTCATGGCATGAACAATAGTGAATGGAAATTAAAACCAATTAGTTGCTCTGTGATGCTGTACAACGGTGCTTTGAGCTAAATGCTAATGCTAGCATGGCAACATGCTTACACTGACAATACTAACATTCTGATTAGCAGGTATAATGTTGAGGTAATATGTTCACCATATTGGTTTAGTATGTAAGCATTTGCTAATTAACACTAAACACAAAGTACAGTCTGATGGTAATGTCATTAGTTCATTCATTAGATTAAAAGTCAGATGATCACCAGAATTGTTACAATTGATCCTGTGGCGATAATGAGTGTCTTTACCTAATATCATGGCAATCCATCCAAAAGTTGTCAAGACATTTCACTCAAAGCTACAAATGTCAACCTCATGTTAGCATTACAAGAAAGGTCAAGGGATCAGCAAAGTTAGTAGAATTCATCCGGAGATTCCTCTAGAGATCATGAATGTCTGTACAAAATGTATCTGCAATCCATCCAATAGTTGTTGACATAGTTCTGAAGGTGGTGGACTGACAGAAAAACACTGCCGTCCCGACAGGCGCACTGCTAGCGCCGCACTAAAAAGGACATAGCTCTGAGAGAACACAAGGGAGAAAAGAAATCATACAGCATTAGAGGTAGAATGCATGATTTGTCGCTCCTGGAAATGGAGGCTGTGGCAGCTGAGGACAAGGCCAAGCTCCAGTAAGAACACACTGTCTACTGAGTCCTCTTTTGGCTCACAAAAGAGAGTATCTTAATGAAAGGATGGCGACAAAGCAAAATTAGTGAGGAGAAAAAAGAAAGGGAGAGACAGAGGTTGAATTAGCATTTGATAAAAGACACCAGAAATGAGCTTGTAAGACATTAATTTTTTCACATGACTAATGTCTTGGTAGTGGAACCAGCCTGTATGATCATTGCTTGTGTCAGTGCCATAACCTCGAGCCACAGCATAACTTATGCTGTATAGGCTTGTACATTTGCCTTATAGGTTCCCAGAACCAATTTGAAAATGGCTCAAATCTTCCCCAGTAAGCCCATTCATTTGCACTGTGCAAGCAGCATGACAGACTTATGACATAACCATCATGGCTAATGTAATTAGTCTATAGTTATAAAAAGAAAGGCGGTAATGAATTGTTTAATTCTGGACTGAGAGTAATCCGTTTTCCTGCTTAAAAGTTATATTATCTCATTGTAACACATCCTTTCTGAAAGGAGTTGTTGAAAATTCTAAGTGTATGTAGTGCACGATATGATGGACAAATCCTGCATTAACACATGAACGCGGAACTAATATTAGTCACACAATCATGCACACACATACAAGCTAGGAGCCTCATAACTCCCTGTCCAGTTTGCCCTGTCAGTCTGATCTTCCCCTCAGGCAATGAAGGGAGCAGAGGTGGAGGGACTCTGGGTGGGAGTGCCTCAGGTCTTTTACCGAGGGGCCCATATAGACTCTCCTGTCCGCTGGAGGGTGAAATGAGCCCAGGTAGAGCATACTGAGCAGTGGCTGGTGTAGCGAGACCAGATAGAAGGCTTTTCCACCTTTAGCCCTCCTGCATGTTTTGCAGCTGATAAATTGCATATCTGGTCTGGGAGTGGGGAGCGGGGATGGTCCGTCAGTTTTTTGAGTTGAGAGGCGCTCAGCTTGTGAGTGTGTAGGATTGTGGTGGTGCTATTGGTGGCTTTGGGGGTGTCATCTCAAAATTCACTGATTCACTTACAGCTGATGTTTGCTTGGCTGGCCATATATGGCCCACAATCAATCAATCAATAAAGCACAATACAGTGCCAAGAATTAAACACACCCTAACCACTAAGATAAGCTTTTTTATGATAACAGATATTGGACATATATTGTGTCTGCTTCACAGCACATGCAAGCATTGAACTGTGCTATTTTGCTGGTAATCCAAAAGTAAATATAGCTCTTCTAGAAATGTGGAATTCTCATATTGAGGCTACTTCATCCAGCACAACAAACTGTAAAACCTAGCACTGTTTAACAACCCAATGCATCACCTCTCCCCAAGAGCAAAAACCAACAACTTTCATTAGATTGATTTAGATGCAAATGGTGTACTCACACATGGTGGAAAATGACACTTGTTTCCTATTTTCTTATTTTTCCCCCCTCTGTGCACTGCTTTGCAAATTAAGTGGAGTGTTTGTGACAGCTTGATGCTGGCGGAAGCAACAGCAAGCAGAGCTTTGGATTGCAAATGTTCCCTGAGGGGGCCGGCCCTGGTTTGATATACTTAATAAACTTCAAATCCGACAGGCTGGCACAGGCAGCATGCCGCTGCTTATTTCTCTCCCTTCCCACAGTGAGATATGGGGCCCTGTGGAAATGGGAATGGGGAAAGTTTAGACACTTTTCTAAAAAGGATCAGCAAAGAAAGGTGTGCGTGAGTATGTGTATGTGTGTATGTGTAAATGTGTGTGTGTGTGTGTGTGTGTGTGTGTGTGTGTGCGCGCGCGCATGCGTGCGCACAAGGGTGTCTGCTTGTAATGGAAGACTGAACAATATACTGTAGAGGTAAGGGAGTGTGTATACAGTATGTGCAGGGCCGGCACAGTGTTTCTATCAAATAAAGAAGAATCTACAGGGTTGGGCACAATCATATGAAATCTAAATGCAACCCAATACAATAGCCCTGCAAAATCTTACCTTCATGAAGCTTGTTTAATGTATATTGCTATGTTAAAAAAAATTTTTGTTGAGACTTGTGCTTTGAGAAGTGCTGATTCAACTCTGTGGTATTTTTGAGATGGTGTCATATTGTGTGTGTGTTCTTGTTATTTTATCCACCACCTGTAGTATAGGCCAATGGCTGTTAGAACAAATGTTCATACACACTCTACCGATAATAACACAGACAGTGATACTGATCATTTAGAATTTAACAAGACTGAGATTCTGCTGCCATGCTAGCAGCTCTGAGCTGTACTTATGCATTGCAGTGTTTTAAGCTAAATGCTAACATCAGCATGCTAAGTCACACAATGACAATGCTAACATGCTGATGTCAGGAAGTATAATGTTTACCATGTTCCACCATCTTAGTTTAGAGTGTCAGCATGCTAACATTTGCTAATTAGCCTTAAACAGATAGTACACTTGAGGCGGATAGGGAATGTCAATATATTTGCAGGTATTTGGTCATTGACCAAAGTTCTGACACATTTCCAAGTTTCATTGTTTTTGAGACATCTCCCTCAAAACCAAAAATGTCAACGTACTGCTGGCACAAGTAGAAAAGACAGAGGGTCACCAACATCAGTGGGATTCATCCTCTGGGGAACATGAATATCTGTACAAAATGTCTTGACAATCCATCCAATAGTTGTTGAGGTATTTCAGTCTGGACCAAAGTAATGGGCTGACCAACAAGGTTAGCTTGGCTAAAAAGGCAAAATACATGCACGTACATTGTACATTTTCCATTTAATTTTTCATGATTTCACATGTTTTCTTCCTTACATTCAAATGTACTTAGCATGACATTGCTTTTGTCCCAGTTGTGACAGGGCCTAAAGATGTTGGCCATTTGGTCTGACTACCCATTCAGCTTTTTAGTGCATAACAAGATGTCTAAATAACCTAATTGTCATATTTGGAATATTTGTGGTCCTGACAGAATAAATCATGTTTTTGATGACCTTTCCTGTAGCACTTTATTTAGGCCAACCTTTCCACTTTTAAACAAGAAATAAATCTATTGTGCAGATTGTAACAAGATGTACTGAGCATATTCATGCTCCCCAAGAGATTTAAGGACTGTCCATCAGCTTTCCTCTATCACAATTGGGTCAAAGTGTCTACTTGGAACGTTGCATAACATCACTGTAAGTGTGCAAACTCCTTCAATTAACACAATGCGTGAGTCAGTGGATCAGTGATCCACTGATAAAACTCCCATTGTTTATAAACAAGAGTGGTCATTTGTGGCATTTGTCAGGCTATATACCAATATATAAAAGAAAGATATTTTCTGGGTCTTGGCATTCTTCCCAAGTCTTCTCTACACCTTCCTCCAGCTGTAAGAGCTATCAGCATAGCCCATTCCTAGAACAAGTAAAAACTTACCAGCAGGAAAGTGCCATAGCATAATCCTGCAACATCTCTCAGGAGTTCCTTTTAATCCTCCCCTAGTAAATTAAAGTGAGAAATTGAATTAGAAGCTTTTCTTGTCCAATAATACAGATTTAGAACAAAGTATCTGATAGAGAGCAAATACGGCAGTCTCCTCTATTCTGACATATTCTCAGAAGTCTAATCTCTCACGTACATGCAGTGTTTGATGTCCAATTAACCAGAATGCACACAACTGAATATCCCATTTAAACCCCATTATCTAGACAAGGGAAATGCTCACAGCTACCTCAGAGTTTCCTGTCAAAATGCCCATGATCTGCATTTTCAATGATGCCAGCTATTTCCAGACTTAAAGAAGGGATCAGGGAGAATGCAGAAAATAATGCCGGCAGTTAAAGATTTACATAAAAAGCATCCACACAATCTGAATTTCAGGTTCACAATTTTTTAACCAATGACAGGCCAAATAAAAGTCAATGTAAAAAGCAATGAACATAAACTATTTAAATGATAATGATAATAAATGCGGCTGTTACATTGCACCTAATCCCAGTTGTTTAGCCACAATGCTAAAATATATGAAGTTTGAGATTAAATTAAATAGTGTATTTGAAGATTGCACCTTCAAGAAACCAAATTGCATTAATGGTTGTAAAGGCACATTTAGCATTTAATTATCCCTGTTGTAGGCCTTTCACGACCTCTGTCCTCATTAATATACAATAGAAAGATGTAAGTGGGCTGTACTCTCTCAGTTGAGTATAACACAATTTAAAATTTGCAGTGACAATGATTAAAATTTGCTGCTGTCTGTAGGGCTAGTGGTATGATAAATAACACTGACTACAGATTCAAAACAAGGTTTATATTTAAGAAGGGCCAAATGATGTGTTTTTAGCATGTGCTGAAAGGCATCAAGACGCTACAGTTTTAGTCAATAATTACATTGGGTATCTCTGTGGCCTTGGCACCTTTGCTGTATGTCATTCCACTTGTTCTCGCCCTGTCAACCCTTTCCTGTCAATCTTTACTGTCATTTGTCAAATAATGCCAAAAATCCTCCCCCCAGTCAGCTATGACTGTCATCCACAGATTTTGCTATCAGTTAAGGCTAATGAGATGCTGACAGGTTGCTCTCTCCTCATATAGCCTTAAACAGTAAAAGCATGTTGGCCATGAATGTGGATTACACTTTGTACTTCATGTTTAGAATCTTTGAAAACAGAATATCAAACAAACCAATGACCTTTCTGCTCAATGCTGCAGAGCCACTGCAGCAAGAATGTGTCTGAAGTCCGGGTGACGTGAGCCTGGTAATTGTGAACCTCTCTCCCCTTTCTCCGCTGGCTGTTGTGAGGGGAACCGGCGAGCGTGTGCTGAGGTTGTGAGAAGCCCTTCCATTCCCTCTAATAAGCCCCAGTGGGACCTGCGCGAACACTGCTGCAAGTACTCGCAAGCCGTCTGCAAAGTGAGTGCGCTAGATACTTTTAGGAGGCGCTTAACAAGGCAAGTGTGAACATTCATGGTTATGGAATAATGACCTAATATCACGCCCTGTGACAGGTTATTGCCAAATGCAGCGGAGTTACAATAAGATGTCATACTGAATTATGGTTGGGCGCTCAGTGCAGCACAAAACGTTTCCTTGCACAAGAGCTGGAATGGTGAGATTTTGTCTCGACGTGTAAGGATGTTGCCTGGTAGGCTACACAACTTCCTTCGGCTGCTTGGTGTTCCTATTAGGGTACATCAATGAATTAGCAGGGAGCCTGACAGAGCTGCCCACTTCCTCAGAGTTCTCTTCAATGTCTCACTTTGCATTATCTACTTTGGAGCAGCAAAATACTACATACCATGTGTATTGTTGAGAGTAGAGTAAATATAATTCAATAATAATTTTCCTAAAAGTATTTGTATAAACAATATATGTCAGTGTCAAGCTCATGTAGAGGAAAGGGACAAAGTGCTGTGAAAAAAAGACTCAGATTCCCTGAGGTGCCATTTCCTTATTCGCACATTGTGCAAGCTCCCGCCAATATGAGTTCTTTCACATTACAGTCCACACCTACTTAACTCTGTCTATTGACGCACACACCTTCACGACAGCTCGTTGTGGTCTCCAACCAAGGCACTCGATGTAGGCGAGCAGAATGTCATCAGGTGCTGAAGATGGCGGCGCGGGGGCATTGGTGTAATTAATTTTCTTGGAGCCTTGGCCCCAGAGCTCCAGTGCCTCTTCCTTTCATTTCATATCAGGTCCGAGGATCTCCCCCCTCGCAGCTTGTGGTTCTGCTGTAGGGGTCCCCAGTCTTATCTGTAGCCCCGTCTTATCTCTAGCTTGTCCCTGAAACCTGACTGCGGGAAGATTAGCGCTGCACCTCTTGTCGGCTCCTGATTTTTCCTTCAGTGAAGACAGAAAGGAGCCCAACATAAGCCGAGATTAAGCTGGTACTGTGGGTGTGCTAAGCATGTTTTTCTGGAGGTCCTTTAGGTGTGTGGTGGACCAGGTAAAGGTCAAACAAGTTTAGCTTAAGCCTTCACTTTTACAGAGTAATTACACAGGGAAGAGAAGGAAGAAAGCTCACTTGGGAAGATATGGTACTTCCTTATAGACCCCATATATCTCCACTTATAATTCCCTTCTCTTCAGTTCAGACCATCCCTAATGTATATTTCATAGAGATTCCTGATGTCAGACAAATACAAGACAGGGGAATGTGTTCTGTATAAAGCTTAGTTATGTCGTACAGTAGATCTGGGTCATCTGCTGCCTCTAAGTTGTCACAGGAAGAGGGCTAAAAGCAGGAAGTCGAAGGCTCTGATAAAGGGACCTTCTGGGAGAGATCACAAGCTCAGCCAATTAGCTGCTGAAAGGCTGGTGTTGAACTTTGACCCTGCCTGCTGTATGTGTATTCTACAGAGAGATCTCATTTTTGTTCATTAAGCCCGGTGTGGCATATTCTCTGCTGTCTACAGCTTACAATTACACAAGCATCAAAGGCAGGGCAAGGCCACAAATGGTCCAATTACAATTTCACTTCAGCATTTTGACATTTAGAAGAGAGAGAGAGAAGAGAGGAGAGTTTTGTAGAAGAAATAATATGATTGTACATTGTCTTAAAAAGATAAAAATCCAAACACCTCGCTGACCTTCTTGTAACTTTTCAGCTCTGTACTCTAAAATCATTATTATATTGGCATGTTGTGGATTGTACTATAAAGTCTATGCAGGATATGGGATTTTCTAGCATCTGATTAGGGAATAGTTTGTCAAGGCTTTACCAAAACTTTTACTCCAAAGACACAAACAGCTAGCCCAAATCTATAATTAAATCCTGAAAGAATTTATCTGATGCTGTTAGTCAGCTAATAGTAGTTGTTTTTTTCAGGGGTTTTTGAGAGATATTATTGTGCATGTGTGTCAATTAAAAAACCCTGAAAACCCAAAGCTGTCTGCCTTTTCTCCCACCAAGAAAAATAAATCAAAGCACTACCTCTGATCATAAATGACTGCTGGTGTTTAGAAAATAAACATACTGAGGCCAATCTCAGTACAGTAAGCTGCTGCTTGAATTTTTAAGTAGCTCTATTTCCCAAAATGCAGAATCTGTCAGTTGATTGAGTTTTTCTATGAAAGATTTGCAGAATATATTATGTGTGAGACTCTTGCAGTTTATTGTGGTCAGTAGTGACACTATGAAAACATTTACTGGTTTGTTCTACAGTAGATTACAGTAACAGTTATTATGCATGTAATGATTAGTCAGAAATCAATCTGCTATACTTCAAGCTGCAATATATTGCTCACTAAGCCCCGCCCCCTTAGTTAATGTTGCTACTATAGGTGCAATAACAGCCATATTGTTCATTTTCTTTATTATTCTTTTCTGTTTTTATATCTTATTATAATTTCTTTCTTTCTTGAGCTGCAGTACTTCTTCTTCAGTACTATCTTTCTTATATTTTCTACCTACTATGTTGTTATGTACCAAAACACCAAAGCACAATCCTTGCATATGTAAACCTTGGCGGTAAAGCTAATTCTGATTTTGATTTTGAGTCTACGCCTTCACAGTTTTCAACAATAGGGGTGGCAGATATACCACATTTTTAAAACCGTAGGTCTTTGATTGAAACAAAAACATCCTCACCACCTGATGATCCATATAGAAGGCATTAAAATGTAATAAATTTTTTTTTTTGCTGTATAACACTTACTATAGAAAAACATACCTGGACAAGCTATGCTAAGCAATCACATGTGAGTTTGGCAAACCTGACACTATCAAACGCTGGCTGAAGTTGCTGTAAATTTCAAACAAAAAAGTGTTAATTTCACCAAACCCAATAAAGCGCAGGACAGAGCTGCTATGGTGACGCTACACTCTGATATACTAGCACTTGCTCCCACTCCATGGATGTTGCAGTCCTGAACAGGTGTTTTTTTTAACGTCACCTGTACCTCCACTTAATAATGTAATTAGCTAATACCCTTTGAAATAACGCTAGGTTTTCACTGTAGGTAGTAAGATAATTAGCCGGGCATGATAACATTTGCAGCTTTCATTAGAGCAGATAAACACACAGTTACCAGAGTGACACTTTTATTTGAGCACCTTGCACACTGTTTTGGCATGTGGCCTGCCGTGCCTTGTACGTTTGGTAAGGTATGATGAACAATTGCTCTTTGGGGTCTGGGTTTGAACAGTCAGAGGGATCCTGATCAAGCAGGATATGCTTTGAGTTATGGCATTATGTTGTCATGTAAAGATAACTGACATGAAAGTGTTATCATCAGACATTCTTTAATGATGAGAATTGTCTCTAGACTTTATCTTCACCACACATAGCTCCACTGTGTGTTTGATCTGGCATTTCACATCTCAGATATGTTTGTACATGTGTGGCTCTGTGTTTGCATGTGCATGTAGCTACTGAGGATATGCACAATCCTGTCATCAGTATTTAAATTAGGAGTCTCTTGTGTCATTTCAGAATGCTTGACCATCTGCAGGAGTTCTCTCCACCCTCAGAGGGACTTGGACAGCATGGCAGTGGCTAACAGTCAGCCCACTGTGTTTGCACAGGAACACAGTCTGAAATCTGTCATGGCCTCTGTTTATACTTAGGCACTGCTTCGGTGCTCACCCTGCTGACTAGCGTGGGCCCCAGTCTGGTGTGGGCCTACTCCTTTTCAGTGGATGTTTCTATACACTGTAATAGTGTTTCTATGGTGTCATTGTGCTTCAATAAGTTATGTCTCAATTTGGTCTTCCACAAACACTGAAATACAAAGATTGGCCAATATGTGTTTTTGCTGTAGATCCTTGACCACCTACAATAGTTCAGACACAATTTCCTTTTAGTCATAGGCTATTTGTTGAGAGCGTAAGAAAGCCACTTCACCAAAATATAGTACTTTGTAACAATCATCTGTCCAGCTCTGTTATCTACAAATTATGTTCAGATGCAAATCTCTATTAGTGACTTACATCAAGTGACAATTTTTGTGCGGCGAAGACAGGGAAAAGTACATATGCAAGTGTGCATAAAGTAGCTTGTTAATGTCGCTTTTCATGAACCAACCAATCACAGGCTGGATGAGGCGGGACATTAAAAAATGGTTGACATCCAGAGTTGTTGTTTACACTTGGGACGCTGGGGACATGTCAGAATCAGAACGTCCCTACAACTTTTTCATAGCATTTGTTAAAAATGTTCTGAAAAACAGCTTGCAATGACAAATGTTAAATAACAAATCAAACTGCTTTGAGAAAGGTTTATTTGCACAATAAGATAACGTGCAATGGAAATGAAATAGGCGTATACAGTAGATGAAATAAATGTGCATTGTCCAAAACTCTTTACTTCAATCAAGCTACTGATTACTGTATTATATTATATGTTTTACTTTTGTATTGTCACCTGCCATTTTGTGACATTTCCACTATAAATTGGTGCAGAAAATGTCTCCAGAAAGAAGCAATTTAAGAGTTTAATTCTCAAAATCTGAGATCAGAGAATGAACACCATGTAGAATTAATATTGTAGCATACTAGTGGTAAGCTATATAGTAGCCTAGTCTATACTGTTATCTGAAATTATAATGAATGCACTAACATTAGCACTAATCAAACCTTAACCACAGCGGTGTAATACACACGCCGACATGTGAATGGAGAGCACTGACTGCAAAAGATAAGAAAGGTGTGAGATAAGGGTAGTGGTTGTTTTGCTTCCTTTTATTAACTAGACATCATTGTTGACATAACACTAATAATGATGACCACGATCTTTCTCCAACCTACCTGCTTATAAATCAGGTTGGTTAATAGTGTTTCAGAACAAATACTTTACACTACGGAAGCCCAAAGCGACCATCCATTCAAATATTTTTCTTACTCCATTTTCCCATGATAACAGAATAATTATCTCATGATCTTGAGATAACAGTAGTTTAACACAGGGCTCAGCAGAAGCATTTCACAATAATAATTTCAAAGGAATTTCCTGTGTCTGGTTAGTTCAATTGACTTGCAGTCAAGGGGAAGTATGTTCAATCCCCACTTTATCACTTTTTTATCTTTTTTATAATCCTCTTCAACAAAGTTCTGATGAAGAGACTGCTTCACATGCTCACAATAAAGCATGTGCCGGATTGTGTGCATCCCGGCGATTGTTCCACATCCATCAACCTATGGACTCTTCATTCACCCATCATTATCAGGCAAAGGAAATTCCTGCTTCTCATTCAGGGGAATCCATTTACTGTTACACATTTCCTGACGGCTATTTCAGAACCTTTGAAATAGCTGTCAGGAAATGTGTGATTGGATTCCCCTGAATCTCTTCATAACAAAAGGATGATAACAAACACACAAAAGAAGACAAAAAGTCATTGAGAGCAGAAATCAAACACACAATCCTTGGATTACAAGTCCTGTGCTCTACCATCTGAGCTAACTAGTGACACTAGCAACACAAATGCTATGCGGACGACACTCAGTTATACCTCCCGGTAAAGCCAACTAATCTCAGTGTGCTGCGTTCCCTCCAGGCTTGCCTGACTGACATAAAAGCCTGGATTTCAATAAACTTTCTACAACTCAAATCCTCGTAATCCCCAGCACACTACTAATCAAATTATACTCTCTATTGGTCATTTGTCTACCTACATTACGCCTGTTGCCAGAAATCTTGGTGTCCTTTTTGATAGCAATTTTTGCTTTGAACAACCCATTACTAAGCTTGTCCAATCATGCTTCTTTGCCACTAAAACTTACACACTGAACCTTTAACACTCCAGCAAGGAGAACTTTGATCACAAAAGCCTTACAAAAGCAGCTTTGGTTGCCTAACATTAATCATACATAGTTACCATATGCAGATCTTGTATAATAATAAAAATTCACTGGCAATAAACATTTGCAAAAATGTGCAATATCCACATTCTGCGTGTGAAGTTGCACTTCTTACACCACATTTACTGTAAGACTACATTAAGTACCTCAAGGAGGACGTTCTTGCAGCCACAGTGAAAGGAATAATGTGTTTACTGGACCAAAACAACTGCAGTGTAAACAGGTGGTACAGCTAGAAACCCTCACACCACACTGTGTCGCATTCTGCCCACACGCACAGAAACAGGCGTGATAGGATAGGAAATCTGAAAATTAATAAATCATTTGATCTTTAGCTGCAGATAGAGGGTTTATTGCAAGAGACATATTTGAAAATGGTTATTTTGCAACACCCATTTGTACTCGATTGTTTTTAGTATTATATTTTCATGGTGGTTGAGGAGCCTTGTCATGTGTTTGTTGAATACTCATTTCTTCTATTAAGCTAAAAAAAGAGAGAAGCAAATCAAACATGTATCCCGTCCTGCCACTGACGGCCATCAAATAGTGCAGGCAGCTTCGCACATGTGGTTCTATTTTGAGAGATAGAGACAAGAGACAACTTTAGGATGATTGACAAGCAACAGCTGGGAAGGAGGATAACATAAGGCTGGAATACAGTGTCACAGGAACACAGGTGTCAGTCACAACGGCTAATTAAAACAAAGCCAGCAGTGTTAATGAGAAATGATGAGTGAATGTGCCGCAGCTCTCATTTCTGTCAGTTTAACTTTGACAAACTTATCAGCAAAGAAAGACTCAGTGATCTCAAGAACGTTCGCAGACATAGCAAAATTAATTGATTTGGAAAAGTACTCTACTCATTCTTATGCACATGCAGAGTGTTGTTGGATTAGTAGCAAGAATACCACATTTCATGCCTGCAAACCTCAGATTTGCAACATGAAATTTTTATTTTGCTACTATGTATAAAGCTTGGACAAAGACAACAAAGAACATGCTGAATAACTCCAAGCTGAATCCTTTTTTTGACATGAAAGCTCCTCTGCACTCCACTCACTGAGTGCCATTTCCCAGGCGAAGCAGGCTGCTTTTGATATACGAAAAGAATAGCAAAACCTCATTTTATAATTCAAATTGAGCAATTAAAGGGATAGTTTGGGATTTTTGAAGTGAAGTCTGTAGAAGGTACTTGCAATAGATAGTGACCAGTGTGTCCCCATTTGGAGAAACAGAGAGCCGTACTGGTCCCAGATGCTAAACAATGTACTGTGAACGGTGTCAGCAGCAATTTGTATTTTAGCCACCTACAAGACAGCTCACTGAAAAAAAAAATCAATATTAGTTCAAGTGCTTAATATTTTCAGTACTTTACCATGCATTTCCTTTGTAATTACATTTTCTCAACCGTAGAACTTATGTATATCTACGCATAAGCACAACTTAGTTTTGCACTGTATTACGCTGCTGGAGATCTGCTGTTTGGATCAGAAAGTATTCCATTGAATGATACTGGGCTTGCTGGGGCTAGTTGCGCTGAATATAGACATTAGCACTCGATGTGCAGCACTGTGACAATTCTGTGTTTGCTGATCACTTCTCTGAAGAGGATAATGTAAAACCACGTGTTGTGACACAGGTCATCAGCCGGGCTCCGGGGCGGAGAGGGAGAGCACACACAGAGGGAGAGGGGAGGAGACACAGGGGAAAAAACAGAAATGTGAGACGAAGGAAAAAAAACAAAAGAACACAGGGCACTCACCTTCAGCCGGGCTTCCACTGCAACACCACGGCCAAATAAGCGAGATAGACATGTACTGAGGTGCACTGCTGTACACAACCATCAGGTAAAATGGCTCTAAATACCTACAATAAATGAAATGACTCACCACACAACTAGTAAAGTTTCCCCAGGAGTTTCCCCTCTCTCTCTCTCTCTCGTCCAGTGTTCTTCTGCACAAGTTCTTCTTCTGTACACTCTGGGAAAAGGTGTCACCTTGTCTCCACAGTGAAAGAAATTTCATTGTCACTGTTATAGTCACTCATTTAAATTTTCTTTTATTCATTGTCTCTTCCATAAAGGCTGACCCAAACAGCTGATCTCTGGCAGCGTAATATAGTGCACAGCCAAGTTACACTTGCATAGAAATACAAAAGTTCTACATTTGAGAAAATAGGTCCAAAGGACATGGCTGCCTGACAGCAAGGTAAAGTGTTGAAAATATTAAACACATAGACACCTGAACTGATATTGTTATTTTTAGGTGGGCTGTCTTTTAGGTGGCTAAAATATGTTTTGCTGCTGACCCTGTCCACAGCAGTACATTGTTGCTTCTGTGTCGATTCATGCTAACTATCAAGATGTGCTACTTAGCGGTTCTGTGCTCAACCCACAAACTCTATTTCCACACCCATATGCAACCTTGCTGTTGGGGATGCTGTTGAGACAGTGATGGCCGGCAATATCTAAAAAAACAAAAAATCATTGCACCTTTTGACCAGTAAGCATGTAAACAAATCAAGCATAGCGTTAGTTCAGGCAGGCAAGGAAGTCAAGCTCGGCTCATTCCAGCATATCAGCTGATAGCAGCCATCTTAAGCAGCACATCAGTGAATGAATAGCTTGCTTATGAAGCAGAGAGGCTTTCTGGCAAGCAATATTCAATACTCAGTATTCCTGAATGGCAGTGCTCATTTCATGGTGACCAGACCATTTTCTGGGGACAGCCCCCGGTTTTGGTGGCCTGTCCCCTTCTGGAGCTGTCCCCGGAAATGTACCCATTTTTAACTGTGTTGATCATAGACTGTATAAGGTGTTAACAGACCTGAAGTCAGATTTTACGTGGCCAGAAAGACTGGACAGCAGAGCGTACAGGTGTCGTGCCGAAAAGTGATAGACTGTGATAGAAAGTGATTGCCATCCACGGTAGCGCGCACAGCATGTCAAAGCTGAATCTCCCAGTCTCTTTACGTCTACAGCTGCTTTAATGGAGCAAACAGACATAACTGCAAATAAAAATCACTTTATTTCCTTGGTAATAGCAAAGGTATGTCTTTGTGAAACTTTAACGTTGCTTTTAACAGAATCCTTAACCTCAGTAACCTCCGTTTTCCGTTTGGAAAACGGAATGTAGCCTATAATTAATTATAATTTATTTCATTCAGAAGTTATATTTGACAGATTATAACTCAACAAGTACTTTTCTTACCTCTTAAAATGCCTTTAAATGGCCAAAACAACACATAAAATGCAATATTCTACTTGCCAGGAAGTGATTGCAGCCTCTACTTATTGACTGAAAGGTAGTTTCTGCTTCAAAATGACTTGATTGGTTTTATTTGACAGATTATAAAACCAAAATCATCCCCCTTTTTTTATTTCATATATAATAACATTATATTTTTTAATGACATACTGACCACCAAAACAAAGAGGTCCCCAGTTTTCATTTTTGAAATCTGGTCACCTTGCTCCAGTCGGACTCCCAATTTTGAGGAAAACCTCCGTATCGAGCACCACCTGCAGTTCCCCTTCGAGGGAACTCGAACTGCGTCGGTGACGACACTATGGGAACGCCTCTGGGCGTGGCAGGGTTGAACATGAATGAAACTACTCCAATCCTATTGGTGTTGCTAGAACGGTAACGTGTGACGGCGTAACTGGAGGCGTATATAAGCACGCCGGCACACCGGACACATTAGCCTTTTTTTTTCAGCAGGCACTCTGGCATGTTGAAGACTAAGAAAGCTACAGCACATCCGAACTCTTACCTGGAAGGATGGCAGACAGAGAGATGGCTGGTGAGCAATTCAGGCGATGAGTTTTCCCGTGCCCACGCTACATCACGACGGGCAACACTCATATCCTGTGTGTTTCCTGTCTGGGGATGCTACATGCCCAGGCAGCTCTCTTCTCCCAAGACGGCAGGAAGCGCTCTCCCCATGTATCGGGCCCGGCGGTCGCTGAGGCGGAGCGGTGGCTTCAGTCATGGGGTTCCCGGGGTCTCAGTCTCAGTCTCACCGGGGCCGGGGGAAGAGGTTCTGAGGTTTCTACCGGGGTCCCCCCCCCGAGAGAGGGCGAACGAGGTCCCCTCCCTCGTGACAGCTCAGGAAGCAGGCGCTGTTATCCCGCTGCATCGACACCCAGGACGCGCTGGCCTCCAGCAAACACGTGCCATTCTGCCTGCCACGAGGAGCCGTAGTTGGCAGGAGTTTCGGCTCACATACCATGGGTTATCGGCAGGGTTTCCCTGGCGGAGCTCCGTTTCAGGGTGCCGCCGAGGGCCTACGCAGAACACCGGCCACCAGCCCCGAGGGGCTGGGCCATAGAACACATACCCCAGCCAGTCAGGGAGTCCGGGTTCTACAGCCGGTACTTCATAGTTCCCAAAAAAGACGGAGGATTGCATCCAATCTTAGATCTACGGTTCCTGAACAAATCTCTGAGGAGATTCAGGTTCAAGATGCTCACCATCCCCGCCATCGTCAGTCTGATCCAATCTGAGGATTGGTTTGTCACGATAGATCTACAAGACGCATATTTCCACATCTCCATCCATCCCTCTCACAGGAAGTTCCTGAGGTTCGCCTGCGGGGGCGTGGCATACCAGTATTGGGTTCTTCCGTTCGGCCTAGCACTCTCTCCTCGCACGTTCACCAAGTGTATGGATGCAGCTCTGGCCCCAGTGAGACTCAAGGGCATCTGCATATTGAACTACATCGACGACTGGCTCAATCTGGCCCAGTGACGATGTGGGCCCACCTGTCGCCTGCACGCATCGGGTCCATTTTGTCCTCAGTAACCAGAATGAAGCTAGGCCGCTCCATCACTGTGAAACACTTTCAGAGAGTGTTGGGTCTCATGGCAGCAGCGTCCAACGTAATCCCATCTGGCCTGCTGCACATGAGAGCCCTGCAGTGGTGGTTGAAATCCAAGGGATTCTCCCCGAGGGGAAATCCTTTTACTGCTTTCAGCTGAATTTAATAGGAAAAATGGCCAACTGTGGAAACTGGACAACAATTTGAGCTTTGTGGGAGTCTGTGGTATAACGGACATTACCAGGGGGGTTTAATAAATAAATAATAGAAGCCTGGACAGAGACTTCATTGCTCATTATGTGGTCAACACTTTCTCAGCAGCCCACTACTTGCCCCAGATGTGTGTGATACTCATAAAGTTCAAGTTTTAAAAGCTTGAAACAAACCAACAAAGACTACTGAGACTGCTCAAAACCGCCCTATATGGTTGTAACATTAGGAGAGTTGTAACAACACCCATTGCACCAAATAGAGATAAGATAGGAGTTAGGTGATCATTTCAGTATTTACCTACTTCCTCCCCAGTCAGGAATGGTGGTTATCAAGTCTTGAAAGAGATGTATTCTGAATATATAGTGAAAAAAATGATTTTGAGGTAAGAAAGTAAAGTTTTTGACCAAGACTATTTTTTGTTCAGTATCTATACTATTACAGATAGAATTGTTTCACTTATATTAGATTAAAATATAGTTTCTCAGGCAACATGTGATGCATTTTTTCCTTTCTAATTTCAAACCACTATGGTAATACAGGTAGCAAAACATTGGCTGACAGGGGTGGGGTGGTTTGTAACATTTCCATAAAAAGTGTTACAACCATCCATGATACATAAAACTTGGTACTTTCTTGATTTTAATATTTTCCAGATTGCCCTGCTATGACCAGTACTCCCCATTCACATGCTGTACACATGTTTGCGTATGTATTGTCACTCAAACTTTTCCATACTCGTAGAGTATTTTGTAAATATCCACTTTTTAAAAATGGAGACAATAGCCTACTGTAATAATACTTTTACTTTATTCACTGTACACACACAGATTACACAGTTAGAAAAGCAGTTGGCAGCAGTGACTGATTTTTATTTTTTAAAGTCTGAAGGCATGGGTCTTGGCATGTTATATCAAAATATCTAGCACTATCAATGTTTGTACATCTAAATCACGTAAATTAGGATATGCCAACAGTAGCTGTGGTGAGCAGTAGTATCTTTATGTGGATAACTGTTTAAATAACCGTGTATGTTAAACATCTCACTGCTCCAAAACAGCTGATTCAAACTACCAACTAGTTATGAATCCTGAAGCTGCTTCAATCAGCTGTGTCGAAGCAGGGAGAGAGTAAGTCATGCAGGACAGGGGGTTCTCCAGGAAAGGGAAAACTCTGTCGTAGTACATAAACTTCAATTCAACTAAGATCAATTCATACAGCCAGCAAAGTCTTTGGACGCTGTTTTACGTTAAGTGTGAAAAGCTACACCGAACGGTCTAAACGATACAGATTTTTATTTTATCTTCTTCTGGACAAATAACTAACCTGAGCGTCGTCAACATGTTAAGACAAATGCAAACCTATGCCCTTCCAAAATGCTTTACAAAAAACGAACACACTGTGGCAGTGTGTACAGTCTATGAGTAGCTTATGTTATCCAAAGGAAAAAAAAGCTAATCCTGCTACTTCAGGAGCTAACGCTAGCCACTGTTGGCGTAGCTGAACGTTACCTATGTAGAACGACAAACTTACACACGTGTAACATTCTGTAATTTGTGTAATTTAGATGTACAATATTGACAGCGTTAGTTATTGACGGCGAACATATACCAAGAGCAATGCATTCAGACTTTACTCCGTTTTTTTGGATAATGCTAACCAGTCACCTACCGCTGTCGCAATGTGTAGAGTAGCAAAACAACTATAGACTGTATGGAAACAACCGAGAATGCATCACGTTACGTTCTGTGGGGACGTAAAAAACTGACCGGCCTGACAGTGGAGGTCTGCAGTTGGATCCCTTTCTCCCCTGCTGCCACAATATTTCCCTGGGCTGGGGAAGGCTCTGGGAAAGCATCCCTGCCGCTCTTGTTAATATTTGATTGGTTCAGGGGCTAATAGCTGGCCTGACTTGGTTTTCATGTGTCAATAATTTAAAGTCACATTCATCACCTTAACATTAACATAGTTAGCTAGCTAACTAATGCTAAATGCTACAAAGTAATTCTAAATACTACAAGCTAATGCTAAATACTACAAGTGAACGCTAATGACGTGAAGCTAATCACTAATGCAACAAAGGTAACGCTACGAAGGTAACGTTAACGCTACAGAGCTAAACGCAAAACGCAGCATGCACGTGAGCTTGCCAAGCGGTGCGCCTGTTGCAGCGCTAGCCATTGAAAACAATGGGTTTCACAGCATAGCGATGCCATTGCCGCGGTCTATCTCAGAGGCCTATAACACTATAATAATAAGTATAATAATAATAATCTTTATTTGTAGAGCACTTTTCAAAAACAAGTTACAAAGTGCTTTAACAAGTGTAAAGACAATAATACCCAAGGGACAATAATACAAAAACAATACAAGATAAAAGCATGAAAACATTAAAAAGACTAAAATACAGATAAATATAAAATTAGTAAAATACAATAAAATAAAAGGGATAAAATAAAGTCAAATAAGATCGGGAAAGGCTCTCCTATAAAAGTATGTTTTAAGAAGGGACTTAAAAGAGTTCACTGACTCAGCCGACCTGATTTCCTCGGGCAGGCTGTTCCAGAGCCTCGGTGCCCTGACAGCAAACGCTCTGTCCCCTTTAGTTTTCAGTCGAGACTCTGGAACAGACAACAGACCTCTGCCCGAGGATCTCAAGGTACGTGCTGGTGTGTATGGGACTAAAAGGTCAGAAATATAACAAGGCGAGAGGCCATGAAGAGCTTTAAAAGTGATCAATAGAATTTTACAGTCAATTCTAAAACATACTGGGAGCCAGTGTAATGAAGCTAAAATAGGAGTAATGTGGTCATATTTCTTTGTTCTGGTTAAAAGCCTGGCAGCTGAGTTCTGGAAAGTCTGGAGTCGATCAATAGATTTTTGGGTTAAACAGGTGAAAAGGCTGTTACAATAATCCAGGCGTGATGAGATGAAGGCGTGTAGAATGGTCTCGGTGTCCTTAAAAGTTAACATAGATCGAATTTTTGCTATATTTCTAAGTTGATAAAAACATGATTGAACAAGCTTTGTGGTGTGCTGCTCGAAATTTAAATTACTATCAAACCAAACACCAAGGTTCTTTGCCACAGGCTTAATGTGATTTACTAGGGAACCAGCAGATGGCAGTATTTGATTTGCCATCTGCCGGGACCCGATGACCAGGATTTCTGTTTTGTCTGAGTTCAGCTGGAGGAAATTATTTGACATCTATTTTTTAACTTCACAAAGGCAGTTGTTAAGTGAACTCAGCATTCCAGGGTCTGTGGATCTGACGGGCAAGTATATTTGTGTGTCATCAGCATAAATATGAAAAGAAATGCCATGTTTATGGATAATATGTCCAAGGGGAAGCAGATACAAGGAAAACAAAATGGGTCCTAAGACTGACCCCTGAGGCACACCATATTAACTGGACAGAGCGAGGAGACATAGTTGTTTACAGACACGCAAAACTTCCTATTTGACAGGTAGGATGAAAACCATTCTAGGGCAGTACCAGAGATCCCCACCCAGTGCCTCAGTCTGTCTAACATGATGTTGTGATCAATGGTGTCAAAAGCAGCGCTAAGGTCCAGGAGTACCAGGACTGAGCACATGCTTCATCAGCAGACATTAAAAGGTCATTGGTGACTTTAAGCAGGGCAGTCTCAGTGCTGTGGTACTTCCTGAAACTAGACTGAAACTTTTCAAATATTTTGTTATTTTCCAGTACAGTGAGCAGCTGTTTGGACACAATTCTTTCTAGAATCTTTGCAATAAAAGGCAGTTTTGAAATTGGTCTAAAATTATGTGGGAGGGAGGGATCTAAACCAGGTTTCTTTAAAAGTGGGTTCACGCAAGCCGTTTTAAAATAATCAGGGACACAACCAGTAGATAGGGAGCTGTTGAAAACAGAGATCAAATGGGGCCCAACAGAATCCATTACTTTCAGTAAAAACTTTGTAGGTATTACATCAAGTGGGCTGGAGGACACTCTCATTTGTGATTCTGTTTTTAAAAGCTCAGACAAGTCGATGGGATAAAACTGGTTAAAACTCTCTTGTTACTGGTGAAAGAACCTCTGAGTAAGAGGCCGCGGGGGTAATAGAGGCTCTGATTGACACCACCTTATTGGTAAAATAAGATAAAAACAATTCACAGTCATCGTTACTTCCAGCTGAGGCACAAGGAGGGGTTGGGTTTACCATCTGAGCCACAGTCTTAAACAGAAACCTGGGATTGTGTTTATGTGTAGTAATGAGTTCATAAAAATAGTGTGTTCTCGCATCCTTAACCAAGTTATGGTATTTAATTGATAAATCCTTCAGACTGAGGTAATGGACTTGGAGACTGGATTTTTTCCATCTGCGTTCTGCTTTCCTGCATTCCCTTGTTAGGCTGCGAATGCTGTCATTTATCCAGGGTTGCTTACTAGCTTTAGACGTAGGCCTAACCTTTAGAGGAGCAGTAATATTTAGTGACAACAAGCAGATATGATTGAAGTGATCGACCAGATTATTGGTAATGGAATCAGACAGGTGTTGGCTTTGGCTCTGAAAGAATGCGCAAAACTTTGAAACACTTTGTTCATTAAAGATGCGAGAACACACAGAGCTTGGTGAGGCGGCATGAGTAACAGGCGAATCGCAGCTAAAAACAATACATCTGTGGTCAGATATGGTCATGTCCACTAATTCCACAGAGGAAATGCTGACACCCAGGGTAAAGTCCAGTGTATGACCACGGTTATGTGTTTGCCCTTTGACATGTTGTTTGAAGTTAAAAGAAGTGGCCATGTTTGAAAAGTCAGTTGCATTAACATTGTTGGGGTCATCAACATGAAAATTAAAATCGCCACAAAGAACAATTCTGTCATAATTTAAAACCAGAGTAGATAAAAATTCAGGAAGTTCTGATAAAAATCCTCCAGGCGGTTTTGGGGGGTGATTAATTATAACAAATATGATAGGTTGCAGCCCTCCAACTTTAAGAGTGAGAACTTCAAAGGAGTTAAATTCATCACAGCGTACTTGATGACATTTTAAATTTTTCCTATACACGCTCACTAACCCACCACCATGACCACTGACCCTCGGTTGACTAAAACAATATCATTGAGGCGGACACAGTTCAGCTTGCTGGCTATAGTCATTCATTTGCAACCAGGATTCAGTTAAAAACATAAAATCTAGATTTTCAGACAAGATAAAATCATTTAAGATAAAAGTCTTACTTGAAAGTGATCTCACATTGAAGAGAGCCATTTTAAATGAGTTTGTTCTGGGTGCTGGAGTTGGTGCAGTTGTCCTAATCCTTAAGAGATTACTATTATTTCTGTGTCTTTGGAACAGCGCTGGTAGCAGACGGCTTTACATGCCAGCAGGTGGAGACAGTTGTTTGTGGCAGTGAGGCAGAGATCTGTTCAGTGAGCGGTGGTGTGTCCAGGTGTGCTGCATGAATGATAAGTCATTCACGTAAGTCATGTGTGGACCGCACCACATTCTGTATGTGCGCAGCTAACATTTCTGAGCCCCGTTTGTTTGGGTGAAGTCCGTCTGTCTTAAAAAGAGGCATTCTTTGCCAGAAAATATTAAAATTATCCACATAACACACACGATGAGCCCTGCAGGCGGACTGGAGCCAGTCGTGGAGGCCAAGGAGTCTACTGAAGCGGCCAGCACCGTGACCAACTGTGGGAATGGGACCAGAGATAAAAACGGACTTTCCACACTGCTTTAAAAAGTTAAGAAGACGGGTAAAATCTGATTTTGTCAGCTCAGACTGCTGAAGAGCTGTGTCGTTTGTTCCGACATGTACTATCACTCTTGTGATGGAAGACGGGAGCGATGGCATTAGGTCCTGGAGTTTTTTTTAAATGTCAGCCGTGGTGGAACCGGGGAAGCAGTGAGTGGTAGCGTTAAAGAAACGGATGTTTCTGGTTATGGAGTCACCAGTTATTAGTGTGGTTGGGGAGAAAAGAGGACGAGGAGATGCCGGTTGTGGGGTTCCAGAGTAGGACTGAGCAGAATCTGCTTCAACACTGCGTGCGGACTGAGGATGGAGTGTGTGAGCTGCCGAGTGTTGTGTTGGAGTAGCAGTAACAGACCTGAGAGAAGGGCTACCCGACGGTGCAGGGTAGAGACGGCCTCCGGAGCGTCTGAGCACTGCCTCCTTTAGGATCCTACGTCGGGAAGCGGAGGTTTTTGACCGGGATGACGGCCGCCGATCAGGCCCAGCGGCAGACCGGCGGCCCAGTGCAGGAGATGTAGCCGTTGGAGGAGATGCAACAGTGTCGGCAGGCACTGTCCGCCGAAAGAGATCCATATCAGGGAGACTCGAAGCCGCAGGTGCATCCGCTGGATGGACTGGAGTGTCGTTAGACAAGGCTGCATAGCGGTTGGAGAGGCCGATGTGCGGAGGAGAGGCAGCCCCGTCCGAGCCTCTCTTGCAGCCACGGACCACCACTTCAGCCCAGGTTGACTGATGCTTCTGAGTCGAGCAGGATGAAAGCCTGGGAAGGCTAGAGGGGTCCCAAAACACGGTGTCCTGGATGTTAGCGGTTGCGCTAAGAGAAACAATCTGTTTGGCTTGTACTGAAGCCACATCAATAAAGCCAGTCAGCAGGGAATCTTTCTCTTTGAGTTCCTCTGAAAGTCGTCGGATGTCTTCCATAAGGTCAGCAATCTTCTTGTTCGCTTTCTTAAGGAGTGTGCAGTCCTCATGGTGCAGAGTTATCTCGGCTAGCATAGTCACCGGAGCTTTGTTGCGATCAGTAGCGTTGATCTCGTTTTTACGGTCATCTAGCTTAAAATCCATGTCGGATGACTAAAATCCTTAACCCACGTAAAACTCAAGTTAAAAACTTAAGTTAAATAAAAAGGATATAAAAAATTTAACGAAAAAGAGTGGATTAAAACTGGATAAGAGTCCGGTTTAAGACGGAGCTTCCGACAGGTGGCTACAGACGCCAACGCATGCGCAGAGTGCAGATTACGTCAGCAATTACGTAAGATCCCTCTCACAAATACAACACTACAAAGCAACACTAACGCTACAAAGTTAAACACTATGCTATGAAGCTAAAGCATGAAGTTAACGCATAAAGCAAATCACAATTCTTCTAAGCCAAAGCCATAGCCAACCAACACTATAAAGCAAATCGCTAATGCTATGAAGCTAGCATGGCAGGGCTAACGCAGCTAATGCTAATACGTAACTTACATAAGTTAGCAACTTACCTCCCTGTGTTGTGCTTCTGTCAACATTGAATTTAAATTTATCAAGGAAACTGGTAGAGCCGTGTGGCTGGCCAAGACAGACAACAACGGCCCTCAAGTGATGCATTTACACACGTTGCATCTATTGGGGTAAATACGTAAATAAACAATAAATGTAATAATGAAGGGGCTAACTGCATGGGCCTTTGAGATGACTGCGGTTGACTTTAGCCGACTTGATAGCCAAACACGAGCCACAGGCTCAAGTCGCAAACACAAATTTTAACCCCCATGCCTTATGTAAGTCAATTCAGTTTTGTTTTATATATTACTATTCACAACAACAATTCTCATAGCGCTTTTCATATAAAGCAGGTCGAGAATCAATCCATCCGCCTGTAGCACTTCCACATAGCGCATGAAGGACCGGGTAGGTTTGTTGTGGGCGTTTGGGGGTCCTTACTGCTGCTCTCTGCCTCGGGCTTTCCATGTATGCACATGGATGGGCAGGGAGGTGCTCTCCCTACCTTATGCTTTCCACATAGGCGTGTGGAAGGGCAGGGAGATCCCAGAACAGAGCCATACCGCCAAACATAACCACAATGCCACAACATCAGTCTTTGATAAAAGTTGTCCTGACTGAAATTTAATTTAGCAAGCTCGTTGTGCGTACTGTATGTTGTGGTTAGGGTCAGTGTGAATCGATAGACTCTGCTATCAGCAGACACCGGTACAATGCTTTGCTTCTCCAGACTGGGGACCACCATCTACTGCAGATCATACACTGACTATGGAGTACCTCATACAGCCCCCTTCAAAAATCCTGAACTATCCCTTTAAGGTTAGCTTAATAACAACATTTCTGGATATATATTAAGGGGCTCTGGTTGGAAAGATAGAAACTATCATGGGTCACACCTGCACATTTTACCTCACCTCACTGAGGGGGATCAGAGGAGGCCACTCGGATACAGAACTTAATGAGCTTTGTCTTTACATTGTGCCTTTGATACTAACACAGTGTTTCTAAAACCCACTCATACAACATGTTGTTTGACAGACACTGCTACACTGGCCAGACAACAGATATGTTAACCAGCAGAACTGACTGGATGTTCCTTAAGAGGATGTGAGTCCAGTCAAAACCACTAAAAATGTCTTAGCCAGTATTTAGTCTGTTTCATTTCTCTCTGCTGCGGCAAAGACTGCTGTCCAGACACCTCTAACATAGCCTGGGACTATTTCTGTTTTAAAGTAGAAAATACAGAAAGCTGAATCATCACAATAAGAAGACAAATCATTTATACTGTATAAGTTCAAATATGTGAAAACAAATGGAAATTAAAAACAAATTATAATAAAATAAATTGCATGCAATTTCACAGTTTTCTCAGTCGCTTTGGTAAATTTCTCTAATCATCCTTAACATTTGCAAAACAGTAAGTGCATTTCCCGAAACAGATCATAGAAACAGCAGAACCCAGTGGATTACCGGCAAAAATTCAAAAGTTCAAAATCATTAGTTGATCTCTCAAAAGGTAATATTTAGTTGTTGATAGCTTTGGTACTGCTATCACAAGTATGTAGTAAAATTTCACAACACTTAGTACAAAACTCCGAACTCATCACACTTGTAATACAGCCCGACTTTCATTCAAAATTTGCCATTGTAAACATCTCTCACCACACAACCATTGATTCAAAAATAATTTTCTCGTGAAATGTCATGAGAACATATGGTTTAATCACCAAAACACAACATAATGATATTTTTTCAGTTTAGTCATTTTACATTTTTTCTCAGTCGCTTGTCATTGTTATTCAGATTTTTTTTATTGCTATTGTACTATTTACACAACTATGTTGTAATATTTCACCACTCCTAGAACAAAAAACACAATATCAAAAAGGGCCTTTTTTCACAACTAAGTACATCTGACATTGACAACAAAAACATGTAGAAAGACATGTTTCGCATTGAAATACATTATGTTCATACAAAATACAAGAAGAATGTTTAAGATTTTCTTCTCTATTGTTAAAATATATACGTATCAAACAGAGCAACACAGGAGCAGTGCAATGATTACGGTATGCACAATACTGTAAAACACATTACATGATTACCATATATTATTACATTGCAAATTTCATGTGGTGTTAAACTCAATTGGTAACTGTATACTGTAAAAGGTGGTGTGAACACCAGCAATTCCTTTCAACATGAAGCAGAATAGACAGCAAGGCAGTGGAATCGATCAGAGGCTCGTGGACAAGCTCAGAGATTTGGGCAACGTTCCTATCAGAGAGGACAGGGTCATGTTACATTTGATTAGACAAAATACATGTTGCAATAGAGTAAAAAACAGTAACTTTGTTTTTTGCATCAGTGATTGTAGAGGAGGTCTTCATTAATCACAACTTAATTAAATATAGGATAGATTTTGTGGAAATGATAGATTCTGTAAATGTTGGATAATGTAATGCCTAATATGAAAACTGTGTAGTCTGTCTTGTACAGGATACTGTAGGATAATACTTTCAGCTCTTCTAAGGTGATTTGAAACATGTATCTTGCATTGTTATTTGATTCACTGATAGTCGAAACAACTAAACTGACAAGAGATCATTATGTTGTGTTTTGGCGATTAAACCATATTCTCATGAGATTTCATGAGAAACTTATATTTTGAATCAATGGTTGTGTGGTTTGAATGAAAGACTGGCTGTGTGACAAGTGTGATAAGGTTGGAATTTTGTAAGAGTTTTTAGCACTTACTTGCAATAATAGTACCAAAGCAATCAATGCAAGTATTTTCTGAAACTATGGCCAAGGCTTTGATGACTTTGATGAAATTGCACAATGCTGTACTTTTTCAGTATGGCAAACTGTATTAATTTCAACAGTACCAAGTCATACATTGCAAAAGATTGGACCGGTTAACCTTTTGCTGTTTGTATTGTAACTTGTTGACAGATTTGCTTTGTAGCACTGCATAGCACAAACAATTACTAAATTTGACATGTAAACATGGTAAACGCCGGGCTGACGTTCCTGTCTGTTGGGCCACAGATTCTCATCCACATCCCAACTGATATCTTGATCAATTCAGGACACATTTGAAAAACGTAAACAGTGTACATAATCATTTGCATAAATGTGTCAAAGCATTTGCAATGTGTTCAAAAGAGCAAGAAATTGCTTTTATGATGTGCACAAGTGACGAGATGATGTGAAGGTTGAGTAGTTTTGAGAATTTCAATTCTGATCTGAGAAATGTACCAAAGCAACTGAGAAAAATTGTATAGTTGATGGGAAATATGTTAGCAACCAGTTACTTATTTACACATCCAGCAGCGATGGAACATTAGCATTTATTTGGATTGCATTTGTGTCTACCTGATACACTGATCAACCTTAACATTATGACCACCTGGCTAATGTTGTGTAGGCCCCCATTTCGCTGCCAAAACACCCCTGAGGCTTCGAGGGTTGGACTCCACTAGACCTCTGAAGATCTGCTGTGGTATCTGGCACCAAGACGTTAGCAGTAGATCCTTTAAGTCCTGTAAGTTGCTTCATGGATCAGACTTGTTTATCCAGCACATCCCACAGATGCTCGATTGGATTGAGATCTGGGGAACTAGGAGGCCATTTCAACACCTTAAACTCGTTGTTCCTCAAACCATTGCTGAACCATTTTTGCTTTGTGGCAGGGCGCATTATCCTGCTGAAAGAGACCACTGCCACCAGGGAATACCACCACCATGACGATGATGGTGTACATAGTCTGCAACAATGCTTAGGTGGGTGGTGTCAAAGTATCCACATGAATGGCAGGACCCAAGGTTTCCCAGCAGAACATTGTCCACAGCAGGTAATCGACATATATGCACCCGGCCATCCATGTAATGTAAAAGAAAACAAGTTCTTTCAGCAGTGGATAGGGGTCAGCATGGGCACCCTGACTGGTCGATGGCGATGCAGCCCCATATGCAACAAACTACCTTTCTGACCACACGGGGCAGTGTTCATTCCCCACGTGCATCAGTGAGCCTAGGCTACCCATGACACTGTTACCCATTCATCGCTTTTCCTTCCATGGACCATTTTTCATAATGTTGCTGATCAGTGTGTATATATATATGTCCAATATTCCCTCTCCCTCTGGTCTGTTCTCCACCAGCATTAAACATGACAATGAGCTTTATTGTCAAGTAATGTTTTACACATACGAGGAATTTGGTTTGGTGATAAGTTGCTACACGTAGACATACATACAGTTTATAATACAACTATTTGCAGAGAAAGAACAATGTGGCAGATATTTACATGTACATTACTCTGGTTCATGTTGTGCAGACGTATTGCAACGGAAGAGAATATTGTGTACATAAATATATATGTTGACAAAATGTAAAAATATACAACAACAACGATTAACAATTAACAACAAATATGTGCAAAGTGTTAAATTAAGTTAAATTAAATAATATTTACACGTGCAGAGACGTTTGCATTATTTGAAAGGGGGAGTGTCAGTGGGGGACCCAGGCCTCGTTGATGAGGCTAGCTGTAGATGGGAAGAAGCTGTTTTTGTGGCGAGAGGTTTTGGTCCTGATTGGTCGCAGCCTCCTGCCAGATGGGATGGTCTGAAACAGTTTATGTCCGGGGTGGGAGGGGTCAGCTACAATCTTTCCTGCTCGCTTCGGTGTCCTGGAGGAGTACAGGTCCTGAAGTGATGGAAGACTACGGCAATCACCTTCACTGCTGAGTGAATGATACGCTGCAGGCTGCCCTTGTCCCTGGCAGTGGCAGCAGCGTACCAGATGGTGATGGAGGAGGTGAGGATGGACTCAGTGATGGTGGTGCAGAAGTGCACCATTATTGACTTTGGCAGGCAGAACTTCATCAGCTGCCGCAGGAAGTACATCCTTTGCATTGCCTTCTTGGTGAGGGAGGTGATGTTCAGCTCCCACTTGAGGTCTTGGGAGATGATGGTGCCCAGGAAGCGGAAGGAGTCCACAGTGGCGACTGGGGAGTCACACAGGATGATGGGGTAGGGTGGGGCTGGGCTCTTTCTGAACTCCACGACCATCTCCACTGTCTTCAGAGCTTCAGACTGTTCTGGCTGCACCAGGTCACCAGATGGTCAATCTCCCACCTGTAGGCAGATACATCCCCACCAGAAATGAGCCCAATGAGGGTGGAGTCATCCTCAAACTTCAGGACCTAAACGGGCTGATGACTGGAGGTGCAGCTGTTGGTGTACAGGGAGAAGAGCAGAGGGGAAAGAAGGCAGGCTTGAGGGGAACCTCAGCTTAGCTGTGAACCGGGGTTTGTCATTGTTATAACTCACCCTGGTGTGTGTTGGCATACAGCTGTCCTCACAGAAACTGATGTAAGACGTCACAGCATCAGTAAACTCATCCGGACTGTTGGTAGCAGTCCTGAAAACATCCCAGTCAGTGCAGTCCAAACACGCCTGAAGGTCCTCTACAGCTACACTGGTCCACATCTTAGATGTCCTCACCACAGGTTTACAGAGTTTTAGTTTCTGCCTGTATGCAGGAGTCAAGTGGACCAAAGGAAATACTTCCTACTATTATTAGTGAAGCGTATCACTAAAAAATGATCTTATGTTGTTTTTCTCTTCTCTGTCATTTTATCTGGCCAACAACAAAAAGCAATAGGTGTTTAAATATGAGTTAGGATGTCTCTTACACATCAAGCCCACTGATCTGCCACTTAACAACATATTGAGCCAAATCCAACACAGCGGTAGATCTACAGTATTAGCCAAATATATCAGTTCACACATAGGCTTATCGCAGGTGACTCACTATACAACAAGCTATTAAACAAGCTAATGTGATAATGGCTAACATAGCAGACTGGTGGAATTATTTTTTTAATCTAATTTATTAAAGATGCAGCATCATCTGTATTAAAGAGATAAAGAGAAGAGAAAAAAATCACTTTATCTGATGTTTAAAGTAAATAAAATAACCTTGCAAACTTATTTAACATTACTGGAGTTCGACAACTACTGAAGCTATTCAAAATTTCTGTCCCACCAGACTTGTGTGTAAGTGACATAAAGGAGGAAAGCAGGCAGCCGACCATACCACTGAGAGGCAAGGGAGGGGAGATTCAAAAGGTTTTGTCCCGTTTGCATTTGTATTTTTTTTACTGCTTACACACTTATCTTAGGTATATATCATCATATTATTGTATAAACAATCCACAGCATGTATTTTAATGATATTTTAGGGGGGACAACCCTTAGATCTGAGCAATTTCCACCTATGGAGGGATAGCAGTGAGATGTGGTGGCATGTCACTTTACTGTCACTCAGTCATATTTTTTAATCCAACACCAATGTTTCAATATAAGATATTTAAATTTACATTTGAAGTTACATTTACAGATTGAAGTTTGCTGGAACTAAAATAAAATAATCACATGAAATATTGCAGTTGTTGGCCCTCTATAGATCTGAGGTCCCACAATGTGAGAACAGTCAAAGCTTCCTCATTAAAGGAACATGGGGCACACATTTGATGACAGTACTTGGCAAATAAGTTAGCTACTACTAGTATACTGTCCTTTTAGCTGATCAAATGTTAAACATGAAAACGTAACATTGGACAAATTGCTGTTGCATGCTTGAAGCCATGTACTTTTGTTCCCAATGCTTGAGTGTGGTCTGCACTGAACTTCAGCTGTATATGCTAATCTCTCTAAAAGAGGAATATCTCCAGGGAACCAGAACCAGACTCCTGGAAATAGTCATCCTCTTTAGTTTTGTCTCCAGTCAGTTGAATGACCTTGTCGCGTAAGAGGTCTCTCTCTGTTTCCAAGGCCTGATATTCCCTCTGTAATATCCTCATCAGGTTGTTACAGCAGGAACATAACTGGGCTGAATTCTGCTGAGACTGGTCAATCTGGCACACTTCTGCTATTATGGAGCTGTTGACAGGAAACTGATCTGTATCTGCCTTTGAATAAACTGACAGAAAACAGAAATTGTGGGTTATGATTGCAAAACATTCCACAGAGGAAACATATTACCACAGTGATTGCAGTGATGTGCAATTCCTTATCTTGCATTTTGTAAGACAAATTATAGTTGTTCACAACTTACAGGCAAGGTGCAGGGAGACATTGAGAGCAGCTTGAATGATGCACAACACTCCTAAAGTTAAAATCCCAATTCTGAGAAGTCTTCTCTCTGTGGATGTTGTGCCTGCACACACCCACACACACACAAACATAGACACACACACAGTGCAGGCAATCATTCTGTAATTCAGGATACTGACACTGCTATCTGACCCCTCTCCAAAATTTTATCCCACTTTGATGTAAGGCGACTGGTCTTGTTCCTCGCAAAACATCTTTAAATCAAAGTTCTTGCAGGACAGTGATCTGAGCAACAAAACCGATCTTTGTTGGGTGCTCCCTGATGCTTTATCATTATCTAATATCAAATGATTGAAATAGTAAGGCAGTTAATCATTGGTGTAATCCCTAACATAGCTGTTTTGCACTGTCCTTCAACTGGATCTTTTAATTAATTCTTCTTCTTTAACCTGTATTTACTTGTGTTCTTACCTGACTGTTCAGTGTCACAGTAGTTTGTTTCAGGTCTCCCATGTGCATGTATAGTGGCGTAGTCAGAAAGCTCCAGCTCTTGCTCCATGGTGATCTACTGAGAAAAGGTTTGGGCATAAATTCACTGCTATTCAGACAATGCTGACAGTCTCCACACAACTGATATATTTCACTGCTCTGAGGGTTGTATTTGCATGTCCTTCTAAGAGAGGAAGTTGCAATTTGATTTAAGGAAACACATAGAGTTAGGTCTCAATATGAGTCAACCCCAGAAAAGACTAAATTTAGGCAAGAGAGACCCAATTTTGGCACACATATTTATTCACTCGCTGTATCCAAAACTTATTTTCATCCTTTTTGTAGAAATCTAACAGCTAAAACAGCCAACTCTTCTGCATCTACAAATTGTCACAAACTAGAGAGAACCAATTTATTAAGGTCTTAAACCAGGTTGGTCAAAGCTTGTTGTAAATTTTTAAAGATATTGCCAATGGCGCTATTTGTCAGAACAGACTTTACATTTTTAATTTTTGATGAAGCTCTGAGAATACCAAAATTCCATTTGTTCACACTTTTGTAATATCGAACGTGTGTGCAGATGTATAATGCAGCGTCGACAGAGGCTATTACAGTTTTCAATTGCTTAGACACATTTTCTGAAAGTGTGGCTCATTGTCACAAACGCAAATCCAACATGTCGAAGAAAGAGAAAACTCTTGCAAAGGAATCAATGAATTCAAAAGAATGTTTAAACACGTACACAACAGAATAACAAGGATCAACTGAACTCTGATGTGCTTTTTCCCCCCTACTATACAGTAGCCTGTTGCAAATTGGTACCATGGGTTTTAAATGTATTATACTATGAACACTGGGCTGCATCATGCTTTTTGTTTTTATCTGACCACAGGACCTCGCTGGCATCACAGGCAACGCCTCTTTAACCAACCAGCGGGGAAAGTATCGCCTGGTATGACAACTCAGCCCTGATATGCTTCAGCAGCCACATCACCACATGCTTCCTCCACTGCTTGTATAAAAGGGGTATGGAGCCATGGGGATTGCATTCATATAACTTCCAACATCAACCTGTAAAAAAAAAGAGCCCACATTTGGCCCTTTATCACTGAAGCCTTGATTGCTAATTGAAAGGCACCAGGTTTTTGCCTGTGTGAGGAGTCAGTGATATAATTGGCAGGTCGAAGTTAGCATTCTGAATGGTGGCTTTTTTATGTGGACACGAGAGATTCTATCAGTGGTGACCAAACGTAGATCAAACATACAGTAGAGCTTAGAATGTTTTTCTGTCACTGTGTCTCAAATTCCAGTGTTAATCAAGATGATTAAGAGTGATCTAAAGTTAAGGACTGTCCTAAAAAATATGCTCATGTATCACATCAAGCTGAGCTGAAACTAACACTGGAAACAGTTAAAGATATATGTTGACTAAATGGAAATAATACATTTGATGAATGTACACAGTACAGCACATTCAGAGTCACTTTACAGTTTATTACTTGCTGTGTGCGCACTTTGCCCTGCATTTTCAGCAAGAACAGGATATCACAGGAAAATGGACAACAGTGACAGCTGCCTGTCAAATATTTAGTGATATATATCAACTAACACATGCAGGGTGTGATAAAAGGAGAAGGCATACAATCGCAAACGGCTGTCGACCTTACAGTTATGGTGAAACCATGAACATGTGAATTAGCTACACGTGTGAATAAGGCTTCTGCATACACTGGTGGCTATTCAGCTTACATTTATGTATGAACTCTGATCCACCCAACTGGATATTACCCCTGGAGGCGAAATACAGAGGAAGAAGATGTAAAATACCTGTCATCTGAGAAAGCCTGCCACAGTAAAAGCAAAACTTTATCAGTTCGAATGAAAGCTTCAGTGGTGCAAATGATACAAATACTGACGATCCTGTACTGCTCCTATATCCTAACAACCACGGGGGAACCGTTCATGATAGAGCTGTGGAGATGGGTGAAATTAATGGGTGTGTTCGGCTGGAGAAGAGTGGCTTCATGACAAGGTGGATAACAGGGTGCAACAGCGTGTTCTAGTGGCCAAAAGTAAAATCACAGGAAGCATTTTAAAAGTGTGCTCAGGTTGAAATGTTTTTGTGGGGCATTCATTTCAACTTTGAATGTTGAAAAGTGTTTAAAAACTGAAATGATCTTGATGTGTAGCAACACAGTGGTATTTCTGATGCTAGAGGTTCGGATCAAACTTGTTTAAGGGCGCCTATTGCCTTTTTGCTGTGGGGAAGCATCATGACAGGAGGTGCAGGTTATCAACTGCAGATAACTTAATAATGTATTGCTAAAGTTCAAGTTTAGCTAAATTGACAAAACCAATTGATAATGCCATTGATGTGGCGGTATGGTACAAGTGAAGCTCATGAAAAGAGACTACAAAAGAAATGAGATTTGGGGTGTGTGGTTGAGAAGATATGAGTATATCATATCGTATATATACAGTATTTATTTATTTATTAAGTCCATCCATGCAGAAAAAACAATCCCAAACTCAGAGGCAGAGGCACACACACACCTGCACACATGGTCAGTGCACACATTCACTAAAAAACAGACATTCACACAGCCCCTCTCACACTATTTCATATCCACATCATGCATCTGTGCACACACATTCACATTCAATTACATGGATTCAGATGCACTCATGCAGGTGGGCACACACAAATACCCAGGTGCATGTATACAGGTATTTTGTGTGTGAGCTGTGTGACGCATGCACATGTGAGAGCTCGATTTCTAAAACAAAAAAAACATAAATCATGGAAACAATGGCAGCAGTAAATGGTGTACATCTGTGTGTGTGTGTGTGTGTGTGTGTGGATGCACCCACTAGCGCTCACAGTGTTGCCAAACAGGCCATGGTGTCACTCCGCTGGCAGGAAACCTATCGCTGAAGATCTTTATTCTTTGAAGAATTATTTTTAGCCATGCTAGCAGCATGGCTCTATGGATGGCAATGTCAGCCTGTTGATCAGACCACCGCTTTGATCCAGGCTGAAATACCTCAACAATTATTAAAGCTGTTTTGCACTATCCTTCAATTGGATCTCTTAATTATTCATTTTTAGTCTGTATTTACGTGTTCTTACCTGGTTGTTCAGTGTCACTGCAGTTTGTTTTAGTCTCCAAGTCCAAGTCTTCAAGTCTCTCTTAGCTCCAACTCTTTAGGCCTATTAGGCCTATATTCTTGGTCCCCAGAGGATGAATTCTACTGACTGGGTGGTCCCCTGACTGTTCTTGCTTGTGCCACCAGCAGGTTGACATTTTTGGTTTGTAGTTAAATGTCTTGAGAACCATTGAATGGATAGCCATTAGCGCCACTTGCAAGTTTTCTCTTATCCTGTAAATTATCTCAACATCTAATAGATGAACTGGCACAAAATCTCATACAGATAGCCTCTTGTTCCCAGACGATGTATCCTCATGATCCCCTGACCTGGATTTGTGGTTTTGAGTGAACTGTCTCAACAGCTATTGGACGCATTGCCATGATATTCTGTACACACATTCATGTTCCCCTAAGAATGAATTGTAATAACTTCGGTGATTGCTAATATTAGTATTTCACTCAAAGCGCTGCTGTGCCATAGCACATCCTCAGAGCAGCTAGCATGGCTGTTAATACACCAGAGATACTGCTGTTCTGATCAATTTCACATCTACACTGCAAAACGGTCACCCATTTTTTAATGCTCTGAACATCACTTGTCTTTGCATACAGACATAAATTCCCTTGCATTGTCACAGTTTATTTTAAGCACATTAAAAGTTAGTTTGGGATTCCTGACAGCCAGCAACATCTTTTTTTTCTCTTTTCGCATTATAGTATCACCTACCGTGTGGTCAGCGTGCCCTGCTGTTTCAGAATACAGAGGCTTCAGACAACGTGTGCAGTTTTGTCTACGATAAACTTGTGCAGGATGACCAAAGACTCATCTTCTCAGGGGGAAATGAGCCAGATGTGGCATGTTGTTTCTCATTAGTGACACGCAGCTCACTCTTTTCCTTGTTAAAACAAATACGCTGCTTTAGATGTGTGCGTGACAGCTGGAGATGAGTACTCAGTTAAGTGGAAGAAAATAAATCAAAGCACTTGCCATCTTTTTGTGATGATTTGTCTAATTCTTGTCTGGTATGTTGGGGGGGCGGGGTGAAGAGGGAGTTGGGGAATGAGGAGATGGTGTGTGTGTGTGTGTGGCGGGGGAACAGAGCAACTCAGAGAGAGAGCGAGAGCAAGAGACAGAAAGTGTGTGTTTGGACCAGCTGCACAGCAAATCTGTTTATTCTGCACAATTTGGCATCAAACACAACAGACTGCTGAGTGCTTGCTACTGCTTGTGGTGCCCCATTAAAATGGAATTTATTGCTGCCTTAAGAGCAAGCCCGAATTACACATTTTTCCCTTTGCGCTCTGTCCTCCCTCCTTTCCTCCCTCTCATTTGCACTTTTTCTTTTTCTCCAGTTATGGTGATGGCAGTGGTGTGGGATTTTTTTTGTTTTCCACTTCTAGCAGCAGCTGTCACACAAGTCTTCAGAACGGCTCATTACAGACCCAACTGGGCAGGTATGGTTGCCATGCCGGCTACCTGTCAGCCATCACTGCCATCTCCACTGTCACCTGCGTGGCGCTCAGACATCACATTGAAAAGAACCGGCATTGTCCATGAATGCGATGGCATCTCATGCACTCAGTATACACTACACCTTACAGATGCTAAACCATTTTTAGTGTTTCATTGTCCTTCACTTCCCCCTCAGTGGCCAGTCATTTGGTTGAAATGTGTGTCATTTGAACAAGTAAGAAGACATTCTTGTTATTTGCAGGCAGTCTTGTGTTATTTTTAGAGAGTTTAATGTCACATCTCTGTTTCAACTGCATCCAGAATACAGTGGCTGAAATAATCAAGTCCCAGTTTAAGCTATAAGATATAATACTGTCAACCTGACAACCTGTTACCTGTTTAATTTACACTTGTAATCAGACTTTGAACTTATGCTGTAAAGAGAGTGTGAACTCAGGGCCCACATCTTGCTCCATAAATCTCCTCAGCCAATGATAAATTCATATTTAATGACCACGGCTATCGTCTGGGAAGGAGGAGCATTCTTTCATTATTGCCTCTTTCCCTTGCTGCTTGGTCGAGATAATTGATTTCTCTGTGGTAACAAGGTATCGACCACGCATGGTAGCCGGCTAAGACGGCGGTTCGATTCAAAGGAGGGGTGGACAGGGAGCAGAGGGGAGGAAAAATAGAGGGAACGAGGGATGATGCCAAAGAAGAGATAGAGTGAGAGACCAAGAGCACTGAAAGCCAACAAGGCAGACAATTATTTGCAGTTAAAAAGCTCACTGGCTTTAGGTGGGTGTAGATTGGACAATGACTCTCGTCTTGTTTATCAGGGCTTTTAATAAGCCTAGTGCAGAACATAGTTTGGTATTTCAGCATTGTATGTTTAATTCACCAAATGGAAAGCATATTGATCACACAGCCTGTCACATAATTCACTGAAAACAGAGTCAGAAACAAATCTGGATGGCCACTTTTCAAGCACATGCTTAGCCTGCTAAGGAAGCACTACAGCAGCCCTGGTCCTCATGTTTATGAATTTGCAGCGTTACACTTTCGTGTTGTCTAAACCTGACAAACTGCTCCTGCGTGACGCCTAGCCTAATCCAGCCAGTATATATTCCAAACGAGTGAGAAGGTTCCACAACAACCACAAAGCAAGCAAGTTGAAATGCCCCCCAGCAAGTGACAAAACATGTAAAACACTGTCTTTCATATGACAACTGCACATGCACAAGACATGCAGCAACCATTTGTCTAGTGGCTAATATGGCTTTTTACCTTAAACCTACGTATTGATTAGATATATGATCAGACGGGTGGATTTGACTGCCAGTTATTGAGTTAACATCTCTGAGGTGCTGACTTTATTGGTCCTGACCTCAAGCAAGCAACGCTGCAGACACTATGCTGCACAGCCAGAGCTTGACACGCACTGACTGTATTTCCAATCAGTCAATAACAGCGATAACACAAACATTATGAATTAAACAATGTATTGATCTTGTTCAGCTTCCAGAGATGGTAATAGTTTGGTTGGTTCCTTTGGCATCACTGCCTGCAGTTCACTCCATAAATAGAGGAATTAAATAGTTCCGTTGTTGTTGTTGTGTGTTTACCAGCTTACATTGTAATTTATTTAAGAGCTCTTAATTGGACTAGTTACTCATTTGGCCCTTGTTGGTCCCACAGCAGAGTGGAGCTCTATCACTGCACACTGGGGCGTGCTGGAATATGGAGCTACAGAGACACACTGTACACAGCCAGCTGTTTGATGTCTGCAGCCGCCGAGCGTATGCTGCACCGTACAGCATAAATAAACACACAATCCCCCAATGAGAGGACAGATCGACACACAGGAGACCTTATTTCAGGCTAATGAACTATTAATGTTGATTTGAAATTCAAACATTTTTGGAGGGTCTTCTCTGCAGTTATTCGTGGCTTTTTGTGTGTGTGTGAAAAAGAAGGGAAGTGAGAACAAACTCATTTGGAGGGACTCTGTGCACCATATTTTCATTTCTCCCCCAAACAGCTGGGCTTCCATCTCAAAGGGCCTCGCGTGTTTTGCCGAAGCGCTGTGTTGAATGAGGCCATATAAAATGTATGTCAATGGGTTCAGCCTGGCTTAGCGCTCTCCACAGCAACTGTTAATGGAATAACTATAAGATGTATAAATGATCCCTGCTTTAATTCATAATAATGTTGGACCTCATCGCCTGCCCACTCAGCCCGATAGATTATGGAAATAGCTGTAATGACTATTGGAACAATGAGCCAAATTGCATTATCATTCAGTGCCATGTCGGCTTTGGAATAACTAGTGCTGTGCTTTTGCTCTTTTGCTAAAGATCTTGAATAACAATGGCCGGCATTCAATTTACACCAAGGAAATGAAGATGCAGTATTAAACATGAATGAAAGTTTTAGGCTTTGTGAATTAGGCATTAACAAAATACCCAGTTAATAGGGCAACACTAATCAGACTCCACGTGTGAGAGGGTTTTCTTTGTTTTGTTTTTTTAAAGGTTGAATTGCTGGAAACAAAACCCGCACATATGCCTCACATGCTCTGGGGTCAGCAGGGTTCCTTGCCCCACATGCATGAACAACAGGCAGCAAGACAAAAGAGCCAGTCTTTTGATGTTTTATTTTTCCGCTCCACCATGGACTTTTGTGTGATCTTATTTGAGCTTAGACAAAGAAATTAGCGTCAACATTCAGTGCACAAAATCTTTGGTGAAAGGAACTACATCAGTTAGACAACATTTCATTAGAGAAACAGAATCATGATGGAATAAAAGCACAAGAATGTATAAAACCTAATGTAGCATTTCTCTGGAGATAAATGGTACGCACAATATGGCTGGATTTGGTTTTAATTAGTAAATACTGTCAATTAGTTTTTGTCATCTTTAACATTTCTCCTCTAAATAACTAATACCTGAACGAACCACTAATGTAGTCATCACACTAAAATCTGGAGCTGCTAAAAGGTGACAATGGGAGAAGAAAAGAGGAAATGTACTCCGAGGAAGTGTCAATTCTTCTGCATTACTAATGTCACTGTACAAGAAAGCTACTGTAGATACAAATACAGCAAGTTTGCATGCATATCAGTTTACACATTCATAAATTAAACAAGCTCCAGATTTGTTTTGTGATGACACACAGATGTCCCAGATCTCTGGCTTGTGAGAGGAATAAAATACTGATTTAACTGTCCTAGGTAACAGGAATAACTAACAGTATTTCCAATGATCTGTTGATTTATCAAGGTAATGAGTGTATGTCAGTCATGCTGACTGGTTGTGTGCAGAATATACAGTAGGTCATCTTCATTGGTTAAGGCTTGCATATCAAATGTGGCGCAACAGCAGCCTCTAGTGGTGTGTACTCAGATTGTTACATAGATACAGTGCAAATGCAACATTTTTCCCCATTCAGTGTACACTGCAGCGTTGTTAAAGTATATAATTTGTCATGATTGGTATACGTCACACCACATAATCAACATTAATATAAAACAAAAGTGTTAAATCATGAAAACAATTAAGATGTCAGTTTTAGGACAACGACGAGGCAACCAAACCCAAAAGAGAACGAGACACTGGCCAGTAACAACAATAATACTACAGCTTTGTAGTTCACGTGTGCTCCAGCACCCCTGGCGCTGTGGTTACAACCACAGGTTCAAAGATGAGCAAACACCAGTGAATGCATAACTTTTGGACATCAAAATGTTAAACACAAAGTAGAACATAGTGATCCTTGAATTGGTATCAAATGGTTGCTTGGTCATTAGAGTAACTTTGGTATTTTTCAACTTGGACCCTTTTTTCCTCATGTTTTTGTGTCTATGTGACAAGTTAGTAAAAAAAAATTTGCAGTCTGCAGCAGTGAAAGAGGCCTGCAATGTAATTCTTCCAGGCAATTGCGCCCACTGAAGTGCGTAATTTTGCCTCTGACAGACTCAGATCCTTTTGTTTATGCTGTTCAAAGCCACCAGACCTCTCTGGTCTACCGCTGCCTCGAATGGTTAGCTTGTTTGTGTGATTGTGCGACTTTTGGTGTTTTTAACCCTTTAAAACAACAAAGTCACAATAACACAAACAAAGTAACTGATCGAGGCAGCAGCAATAATATATTATTTTCTTCATTAGTCACATAGACACGAAAACATTGGGAAATAGAGTCCAGACTGAATAATACAGTAGTTACCTTTCAAAACCTCAAACTTCTTACAATCACATAGATGTCAGTACAGTTTTAGTAAATGATAAATCATTAGAAATTAAAAGACATAAAAATAAACACTCATGTGCGAGAATCTTTTCAAAGAAAAAATCTGGTTAGAAAGTCTTGCCTAAAATACTTAATAATGAAACTGACATAACGTAATAAAACTGTTACATGCTAACATTGCACATAGTTTTCCCACATGATTATGTGAATATATATTCTATTATTGCAGTAAGAAACCCACAAGTACAATATGGGTGAACTTTTTTCTCCTTTGCCATTACTTTAGCTGTGGAGAAGCAAAGAAGTTGCCCTGGCGGTTGGAGGCAGATGTTGCTTTGCTCTTGCTCCCAAATCTAAAAGGTGGGATAGGGGGTTAGGGGGGTAGACAGAATTTTAGAAAAGTTTAGTAAGAATTATTTTGGCAAAAGCAATAGGTGGAACAAGAATGTTTAGAGGTAAAAAAACAGGAATTCATAACTTAATTTGCTTCATTTGATTGTTGATATTTTGACAAGAGCTTGGATTTTTTGAGTTCATTAAGCTTAAAATATCTCTGGAGCATTTCCCCCCAGAGTTAACAAGTGTGGGATCCTTTTACATTAAACCGAACCTGTGATATCTTAGCGTCAAGCTGTTTACACTGACAGTGGTATATGACATGCCTTTGTGGAAAAGGCCTACTGTGACTAAAATTACCATTACAATTTCCATTACATTCCACTGCATTATATCCACACATGCATCTAGATCAGTGTCCACGCAGCAATGCTTTCTAAAGCAATCCCTTTAGAAAGGAAAACATTTTTTGAGAATTAAAAACCATTATAATGTAATTTTACGTAAAGTTTTCTTTCCCTGTCATACAAGTACTTAGCATAGTTTTTACTGTCCACATAAAAAAATTAATAAAATAACTAGATGGTAATTAACAAGACAATTTGTTCTGGCTAACTGAGCTGCAATGATTAATCGATTAGTTGTCAAGCACTAAATTAATTAAACTATTAATTTTAAAGTCAAAATTTCTAGTGAATATAGAATGTGAATATTTTGTGATTTCTTTTCTCTGTGACAGGAAAGTGAATATCTTTGAGTTGTAGACAAAACAAGACATCTGTGGACGTCATCTATGGCTTTGGGAAACACTTATCAACCTTTATCACAATTTTCCAACATTTTATAGACCAAAAAACTAATCAATTAATCATGAAAATTATCGACAGTGAAAACAATCGGAAATTGCAGCCCTAATGAATAAGGTCTTTAGCCTGGATCAGGCTCGGCCATGTTGGAAGAATGTGGCCCTGCTTTTTCTCTGGTTTTTATTAAACTGTGTGAGAGTGTGACTGAGCTTACATGGTGGTACTAGAGAGGGTGTGCATCATGCGCTGGGACAGCGAGCTGGAGGATGGTGTTTTGGCCATCATCTGGTGCTCTGGAGTGGTCACTGGTCCCAGTATGCTCACTACAGATTAAAGATCAATATATCACCAGTTTAAATGAAAAAAGCTGCTTTTAATCTCTTATTGGTCATATTATGTGTACCATTTACACAACAGATATTAAAAATTAAATAGAACCCGTCGTCTTATTCACATGCTATTAATTTGGAAACTTATATTCTAATAATCACCATCAATCACGGACGTACCTTTGTGGTCTGGAGTATCAGCGTGGTGAGCATTGTCCGTGCCTGTATTAAGTGGATAAGCAAACTGGCCCCAGTAGTTTGCTGGAATACTGAGCAAGCGCTCTATAACCTGGAAAGATATTAAATTAATCCAGTATTTGTAGTTATAACAATTCTAAAAAGGACAGAAACAATGATCTTGATAAAAAAATAAAAAATGTGTGCTACTTTATAAACACTGGACTGTGGCTGCAGATGTAATGAATCATTAGAGCAGTCATTCACTTTACCCGTGGTTGTCTGTTTGTGTCATGCAGGATGGTCATAGGGTCTGGGTCAGGAGTAGCATGACCCACAAGAGTAGGGCCGAACACCCTGGCCAGATTGTTCACATCCATTTTGGTATCCACACTCTGAGAGACCCTGTTAAAAGAGAGGGATGGAACATTTCATCTTAACTACAATGAGAGCTGATCTGTACTGCAGAGATGTAGGTTACAACATACTTACTCACTCTTGTCTCAAATCTTACACAATTTGGACTTACACCAGTCCTGTCTAATAGGTGGACGGCAATGGGAGTAGATGGGAGTGACAACAGAATCAAACAAACAAAGGGCTGCTGAAATGTAAGGAAAATTACTTCTGCAGATGGATCATCAGGCAGGCCAGAGTGTCTCGGTTGGGTTGAGGCAGCTCACTGATGGTCTGATACAACAAGGCGAGGCTGTTGCCATCATCCTGGATTTCTGCAAAAAACAAACAAAAAAAACATTAACATCAGTTATTCAATATTCATGTAGGTGCCTGTGTTCTTTACCTCCTGGAGCTCTTTAATTCACTCAATTTTAATACTCGTGTAAGACACTTTAGATACAGCAATCACTGGTAAACCATCTCTCACCAGCTGCTTCCATGAAGGCTTTGTTGAGGTGGAAGGTGAGCAGTGGCTCTGGAAGCTTTCTGAGGAAGTCTTTGAGGACACCTGTAATGACGTTGATGTCTTCGACTTTGTTGAGCGGAGGCAGAGTCTTTCCTCTAATCAGCTTCTCCTTCAGGTCTTTCACCGCCCGCTCGTTGCCAGAGACTCTGTATAGGCCAACCTGGGCCAAGGGAAAGATAAAAGAAAGCAGCTTTCATTGTCTGACCGCTTGTGATACCGTACTGCTGAATGAGATAACTAATTAGAGAGAAATGATCTACTGTAATCGCTCAAGGGAAATGATCAGAGCATAACGTGAAGGTGACAAGCAAACAAGGACTTTAATGACGTCTGTCTCACCTCGTGTAGGCCTCTGTGTTCAATCTCCTTAATGCAGTAGATAACCAAAGCTGGGATCTTTGGAGAGGTGACTGGAGCAAAGTCAGCCAGGGTGGTCTGCACAGAAATTACAGCAATTTATATATAGGTAACGTGAAAGTAGTAAAAAAGAAATAATGAAAGGTAATGAAGATTATGAAGTGGAAACATGCTGTGAAGCAATGGGAAAAATTTACCAATGTGTTCTTGATGGGAGTGCTAACGGCTACAGGATTACAGGGCAGGGGACAGCAGTCACGACACTCTGGGTGGGCCACAACTCTGCAATCCTGGCAGCGAAGGTACATCTTGCCAAACTTTGTTTTCTTTCCACATGGTACACAGAACTCAGACTTGATCACCTGAGTGACAGAGGGAACACAAGGTGAGTAGATACTTCAAGTGGCAGCACGTCAACACGGTGAACCGGCTTGTAGTGTTGGTGCATGCAGACATACAGTCCAAATCTGAAACACTTAACTTTCACAACAAAGTACACAGCCTTACTGTTTTGGGGATGAACTGGTGCTTCTTTCCTCCTCTGTTAGCTCTCGGGGTTCGGAGTTTGGCTGAGAAATCTGAGACTGGTGTGCTGGGAGGCTCACTGGCAGCCTCAGATTGGTCAGTAGTGGTTGTATCACCCCATGCTGGAGCAACTGTAGAAGTAATAACATGTTGGTAAAATCCCAGAACCAGTTAAGCAAAAGGACTTATTTCAAACACACATCGGGTTTACAGTGTTATTAATGTTGTTTTCTGCTGTATGGTCACCTAAAGAGGATCAAAAAACAAAATTCTCACCACTCTTTCTGCTGCGTGTCCAGTAAGGCACCGTTTCAATGGTGGAGATGGCCTCCACAGTACCACCATTCACAGGAACCGTGATGGTGGTTTTGGCCACTATAGACTCATTCATCTGATTCATACAAGAAAAAAAAACACATTTTATTTTATTTTCAACAAAACTGATTTTTAAAATAATACTGAGGTTTACTTTCTCTGGACAGCCATTTTAGCTGTCTGCTATTTTAATAAAAAGACATAATCACCCATCGCTGTTTTACAGACACAGACTGTTTTTCCAAATTTCCAAAGTGTTATATAGTGCATTCAGCTGTGAGCATTACCCTATCTGACGTGCATCCAGTGGAGCGAGGTTTCTTCACTGTCTGTGGAGGAACCTCAGAGAGTTTTCTGGAGGAACGCTGTGGATTTAAAATGTACAGTAACTTTGAAAAACGCTGTTTCTCATGGTTTGGCTGCTGAAAACTGTACAACAAATAGCAGGACAAAGTTGTGCTGATGTACAGAAACACATGACTCAAACCACTAACTGCCTTTACACCAAACCTGAAACAAATGATCAATCAATCCATCAATCATTAGTGCATGCAAGGAGGCAGCCATTTCAAATTTGAGTAAATACATGACTCACTCGTTTCTGGCGTTTCCGTAGTCTCACTGTCTTCATTGCAGAGGAATCCCAGTCCTACAGGAACGGTGGAGCGACAGGCCATAGCACTTAATAAATTTAACTTAATGAATACTGTTATACACTAAATGATTTTATTATTACACTATTTATTACACTAACTGATCCTCAACCAGCAAATATTTTGAGTGTGACGGTCCATGATATTAAAACCTGACGATATTTTTCGTTGAGTTGAAGCCATGTCTCACGATATCAGCATGATGGAGTGTGAGGGTGAAATTAGCATAGAAGACGTCCTTTGCATGCCACTTTGAAATAATTTCTGTGGCAGTATTTGGGGTACCCGGTGGAAACAATAAATGTCAAAAAGTGACAGACAAGACATGAACAATAAGAAAGCTACGATTCAAAATGCACCACATTTTCCCATTTATTTTGCCTTTTTTTTTTTTACACCATTGCATAAATTAAATAGTCAAAATGTGCTTTTTACACAGGATTTGAAGAGACTATGGTGCCGTCCGAGGCCCAAGAGGGTCCGGTTAAGTAAATTACATGTGTCCATTTACTTTTAATGGACACATGTAATGTGTTGTATACTTTCTGTGAATATAATCCAATTAATCTTATTTCCATACTATATAGACACCTTATTTTGAAAACCGGACGTTGTCATGTGTATCCTCACGCTAACTTCATCAAGTATGATCCAATATGATAAATGTTGTATGTGGTTCTCGTATTGCGCAAGTCGCTAACCTGCCAGGCAGCTTGCTCAGCTTCGTTTCAGTTACCATAAAGGCTTGAATGTGTGTGCACTCCAAATGTAGGTGAGACTATCTTAATCGCCTTCTCACAAACGAGTGACAGAAACACTCAAAGCGGGTCAGACCGTTTGTTGCCTTTTCTAAGAAGCCAGCCACAGATGGAGAGGGTATGCTAGGAGACAATTCAGCAGAACAGTGTCTGTAAACGCCGATTTTTGTCATTGAAGATTTCTTTTAAAAATTGTGTTAAAATAGTGTCTCTACTCATTCTCGTGAACCAAATATCATGTATCGTCTCTGAAGCTAAGCGTATTGTCACACTTCTAGCAAATGTACAGAAAAACTTTTAAGAGAATGGATCAATATACCAGAGAGTCATCCGTTTGGTCATAGCTGATGTCTGACATCAAAGAAGCGGATTCATTGATGGTATTTAACCTGTAAAATAGATTAAAGTCAGCACAGTCTGAAGTACTTCCAATTTCCATGGCTAGTTGTCTCTCTCTCTCTCTATATCATATCTATATCCTCATATCTATCTATATATCTATCTCTCTAGATATCTCTCTCTATCCATCTAGATATATATCTATATAGATATCTCTCTATCTCTCGATATCTATATATCGATAGATATCTATCGAGATATCTATAGATATATAGATATCTCTCTCTCTCTCTCTCTAGATATCTCTCTCTCTCTCTAGATATCTCTCTCTCTCTATCTAGATATCTCTCTCTATCCATCTAGATATCTCTCTCTATCCATCTAGATATATATCTATATCTATATAGATATCTCTCTCTCTCTATCTAGATATCTCTCTCTATCCATCTAGATATATATCTATATCTATATAGATATCTCTCTCTCTCTCTATCTAGATATCTCTCTCGATCTATCGAGAGAGAGAGATTATATATATATAAAATGGTAGACATCTAGCTGTTTCAGAATGAGACAAGGAGCATCTGACCTTCGACTAGAGTTGAGGTTGCCTTTAACAGCCTGTGCTGCCTGGGAGTGGGCACTGAGGAAGGCCAGGGCAGAGCGCTGCTCCTCACTCAGGAGGACACTGCCACCGTTATTCTCTGATATCAGCAGCTCCCGGATCAGCTGTAGCTGACGCTCCTGTTAGAAAAGGCAAATGCAGAAAAATGCATTGTTTAGTGATAACAAATAGCTTTTATTCCTTCTAATCTCCTCTGTATCCCATAAACAAGCACCATGCAGCTATACATGATTTATAAATAGTGTTGCACCAACCAGCTTCTCATAGACTGCCTCAGCCTTCTGCCGCCGGCGGATCTCCACATCCACCTGGTTGCGAGCATGCTTTAGTTTGACCTCCAGGGCTCCCCTCTCAGTCTCTGCTTTAGCCAGCACCTCTTTACAGGAAATCAACTCTTCACCTGCCCGCAGCCACTTCTTACGGCACTCCTCAAAGTTCAATGCCATCTGGAGGAACTCTGAATAAGACAACGGAGGAGGCGAGATTGTTATGTTACTGCTGTGCACAACATACTACTTTCTGATGTGGAGAATTAGGTGTCCAAATTTCCACTGGTTTTCAGTGGCAATAATGCAAATTACCTTAGCACAGAGCACAAAAAGGCAGAGTGCCCTGCTGTAAAGTGAGTAACAGTTCTTTCCTCAGTTAAAATGGAAATGAAGTGCATTATATGGACTATTGACATGGAAATGTTTCCTACAGCCTTAACCCCAATAGTTTCAACCCCCATTTGTGTCATGGTCAGCACCATCAGTTTCTAGAGCATGTATGTAAGTTACAGACAGTGGCTAATAACACCATCTAACACATTTTGGGATGGAAATGAACCCAAGATTACTGCTTTTAACGTTACCACCATGCCACAGCAGACCGGTTTACCTACAGTAAGGCTACACAAGTAGCACTGATAGGCTCCTAAAGAGGTGACAAATACCAAAAGTAAGTGTGTAAATTACTTACGTGGTTCAATGCCCTCATTCAGATCGTCCACCTGGGCTGTCAGACTCTGGAACTGGTTGTACAGGTTTACCACAGACGACTCCATTGTGTCTAACTGCAGCTGGGTTAGCTAAAGTTGACATCAACTTAGTTAGATTAGTAGGGAGAAATGGGTGAGTTGGATAACATGCTGGTTAATGTTATTTTTTATTTTGTTGACGTTTTATATTTTGTTTGCACTGAGTTCGAAATATATTCACAGATTTGAACTTCCGTTGATCAATAACTCATAAACGACACAACATTGCTTTTCTACGTAGTAAGGTAAACAACGGGCTACAATTTTCACTAAACAAGCCAAACTTATATAACGTTATGTTCCTTTTGTTCAAGCGTTAGCAATGATTGTCTCCACTGTATTCAAAACGTCTCGCTAGCCACGCATATAGTTAGGCTACGCCACGTTACTGCGCCTGTGAGGAAGCTATCGGTATGCTAACATTCACGTTAGCAAGGTTGTGTAGACCTGACTCTGCTAACTAGCTAACTTACCTGTAGTTATGCTGGTGAAAAGTGAACAACTTAACAATTACCTGTGCAAATTTCCCTGTGATAGTGCGGCTGACATGAAATGTAACCACGTCCAGAGTTAAAAACAGATGTTATATTGTTTATTCCCACAGCAGCAACAACGGAGCCACACCTGTCTGATAAAGTTTGCACATTCTTCTTCAAAGTTCAAAATCAGCGCCGGTTTTCTTCTTCGTCAGCTGGCAGCTAGTGCTGAAGCGCTGTACCGCCCCCACACACACAGAGTTGTAACTGCACGGGATTGTGGCGAAGCAGGTATATTTTTTTTATAGATATATAGAGTTTATATGTCACAAACACACCGTTCTTTTAAATTTGTCCAATAACTTTGTTTAACATTTGCAAAGTATTGTATTAATCTCATTATTTTATCTATTCACGAACTGCATTCTTTTTCAAATTAAATGTGGATTTGGTTAACATATTCATTTCTAACTTTTTTTCTATACGAATCTCTCTTTCGGTTGTCCAAATCATTATCAATTAATACACTGCTATATAACTATTTAGGTCCTCCATACATTAGAGAAGGACATGAGGGACAAACATAATTATAGTGACACTTACAGTGACCTAGTGTACTCTGGTTCAAAATCTATATCAAATTGGGCTGGGTCTGTAGTTTTAAGAATCTGTGGAGGTTTTTAAAATTAGATTTGTGCTTGAGTTCACTTTCTTTCAAATATCTGCTTCTAACTTATTAACTGTACCCAGTAGTCCCATTAGTATTTTATATCGAATCCTTTTTTTGCGCAATAAATCAAAACGGTGGGAAAAAAGAGAAAGAAAAAATGCTGAATGAGTCCACTATCTGTGCCTCCTGCTCTCCTTACTGTGTATCAAATTATGAAAACAGTATGGTGAAATTATGTGTGAAATCATAAAATCCTCTGAAAAACAGGACTGTGTCCTGTTGCCATGGGCCTGGCACATGGGATGCACAGAACAGCATCATTAATCAGCCACGGATGGCATATCTGGGTGCAGCAGCAGCTCTCCTGTGCAACATTTAATGAGGGTAGCGTGCACACACACACGCACACGCACACACACACACACACACACACACACACACACACAAAATCAGTTGCAAACAATTCACATGTATTTATGTGTCCATAACACATAAGACATTTTAAACAACTCCGCAATAGACTGTAACTGATTTGTGTGTGTGTGTGTGTGTGTGTGTGTGTGTGTGTGTGTGTGTGTGTGTGTGTTTATAATGCATTGACAGTCTGATTTAGCAATACCCTTGTCCCCAGAAGTGTGTGCATGTGTGCGTTCTGAATACTGCAGGTCCATTAGAGTTGATTTGAGATAATAGAATCTGTCAGTCGATATGCGCTCTCTGTCTTTATCAATTATTCACCTCTATACATTTCCTCCAGTCACTTGATCATTTAGCTGCCAGAATTCTCTTTTTACTTTTTCCAATCACTGTCTGCCCTTCCTTAAACTGAGTGAATAATTATTGCTATCTGCAAGTGTTATCTGGCCTCAGCCAAGTGCAAGCCCAATATAAAAAATAGGAAATAATTAATTTTGCAAAACAGAACAGATGCATTCAGGGGGCATTTTTTTCATTCACCATGTTTTAAATGTGTTTATAAAATAGTGTAATTAGGTCTTAATTTGTTATTTATCAGATCAGACAACATAGTGTAGACGGCACGTTGCCACTTTGCCAAGTTTATTCAGATAGGCAACATAAGTCAGTGTACACCATTACAATCATATAAAGCGTTGCACACCAGTAACTTGTACTGTTAATACCTGGACATATTTTCTTTCATTTACAAGCAGTTTTTAAGACAGGGTGTTTACCTGAATAATGAGTTCACAGATTTTTAGCTGTCTGCCTAAAAGGTGCATGAATACTATAACAACAAGGTCCAAATTTGCATCTCAGGAGTGAAGAAAATATCAGGAGACTCTAATGCACCGAAGTTTCAGAGGAAGCACCTGCTGATTGTGCTGACTACAGGGTAAAGCCTCCTCAGTGGCACCATCAGAAGGGTAATTGATCCACAAGCAGCCTCCCGGGGAACACTTGGCAGATATACATCTACTTAAGAGGATGCATTGAAGCAGAACACACCCTCTATACATCCTGTACATATTTGTACACACTAAGCAAAGTGAAGTTTAAGGGTCTGGATACAAATAAAGAAAACAAGCATTTATACAGTTTTTCCCAAAGATATGCATAGTTTCTGTCCACTTTGGTGTATACCCCATAAATGGAGAAAAGTGCTTATCTACTGTTGAACAGAAACAAAATCATCAATATTTAGCAATGTAGAGGGAGTGGACCTAAATTAAAAAAAACCTTGAACACCTAGAAAATTCAATGCAACCCAATACATTACCACTGCAATAAATACAAGTATTGAGATAGTGCCAGTTGTTCAATTTTGAGGCTGTGGTTACTAATATGGCTGTATTATTTTGACCAGAATACACATCGTACATTGAATTACAGCCTTACATTAGAGTTCAGTCAACACCTCCCTGACAAAGTCTCAACAAAAAGTGAACATTCACAAAGGTAGTATTTATTGCAGAAATATTATGTTGAATTTCATTATATTTAAAAAGTGTACAATGACACTGACATTTTGTTGTCCCCCCCTCCCCCCAAGATTTTACAGTCTGGCACCAAAGGTTAAATTAAATATAATGTCTCCTGAGTTAACATAATGTTTTTACAAAATGGAATGTCACACCACTGGCAAAACTATCTGTGAAAGGACGCCAGATGAATCTGTTGGTTCTACGTGAGCATGCAGGTGTGTGGAGAAGCTCCGGCCAAGTGAGTACAGCGAAAAGATAATGTGCATAGGTGCACTCCAAACATTCCATCAATTAAATTACATTTAAGTGGACTCTCCCTCTCAGAGAGTGTTTACTGGAAAAGGATCACTCTTTCCTTCACTGCTTCAACAATAACAAGATTTTTATCTTCCATTTTTTGAAATCTGACACTTGGTAAACACTCCAACCCAAACACATTCATGAGTGGAATAAGCTGATATTTTCCAGTAAGAAAAATGGGAGGGAACTCTATGAAAATATGATTTGTTTTATTGATTTAAGCTTGTTTGAGAAGCATGTTTGACTGGGTGCCTAAAGGAAGGATATTTGAACTGAAGAAAAAAAAACATATGTACTGATAAAACTGTTATCTTACATAGAAGTGAAATAATAATGTTCTCACGGGAACAGCAAGAAAGAGTCAGGCAGTGCTCAAGGCTGAAGCTGCTTCACAAGGAATTTGGAACAGTGCTGTTTCTCAGAAGAAGAGCAGCCAAATGAGAAAATAAAAAGAAATCTTTTGCAATGGCTCAGTATTACTAGTTTCAACATATGCGCTCAGGGCTATTTTAAAATTATTTTAAACATTCATCCTTAATTACTGCCTTTTGCAGCCAACTGAAATTATTAAGAAAAAAATAAAGAAATAAATGAGAGAACAAACTTGGCATGGGAGATTACAATTTGTTGTAACTGCATGAGGGAGTGACTCGATTTCAAAGTAAGCTACTGTTCAAATCCTCCTATTTTTCTGAAGTCATAAATAATGTTGCTGCATGCAGACAAGTGTAAGGTACTGAAAGTTAAGTGATCACCGATCCAGCTTTAGCGTCCTAGCATCACAGTCTCTCGTCTACTAATCTCCATGAGAATGGCGTGCAAGTTCCTGGGTACAGCATATTGCTGCTGAAAATAAATAAATACGATGAAAACAGGCAACAATCTGGGTATTCTGTACGGGTCATCATGACACCATGGTGCAAATAGGAATGACTATGATGAGAATGATAGTCACTGCAGTGGCAATGAGTGCAAGCAGCTTGCAGACCTTGGCCCGGCGGAGGTCAGCCTCTTTACGCCTGAGTAGAGCATCGTACCCTGGAGTGTAGATGTCGTCCATCCAGAACTCCATGTTGTTGGGGTTCAGAGATTCCTGGGCCTGAGAAACATGATGCCATTAAAAGATTTATAGAGCAGATATAAACTGGTAAGTATAAAATACAAATCCTGATCTAATCTAAGATCTAATCTAATCAAAGAAAATTTAAATATTGTATACTCTTTCCCACTATGCATCATTAATTTGGCATGAGGCTATTTCATAACACAGAATTGTATTTTACTCTATTTTTGCATTATGTATTTATAAAAAATATATTGTACTAAAACAATCCACAAAGCATATCCTATTTTAGTCATTTATAGACTACAACCACTGACTTCATATAATAGACATGATAGAAACAGAATGTAATTACATGTTTTTAGCTAATGTAGCCCTGTCAACAAATATTACCTGTAAATCCAAAGGGGTGACTCGTGCCTCTCTGTCATCTACAGTCCATATGGGCCTTCCTCTCCCCTCAGCCAATCTGGGGTCCACAGTCTTCCCAGAGGTTAGCCCACCTGTCAGACTGCTGTCTTTGTGGCGGAACAGGGATGAGTTAAATACTTGTTCCACCAGGCTGGAGGACTTCTGGGAAAGTAGGTTAGTTGTGCTGCCTGAATGATCTGCCTAAAAGGAAAATGGGCCAAACACAGATTTTAAATGTTGTGTATTTACAACAATACTTATTTTAATCTTTAAACATATGTAAAATTCAGGCAAACACGCATAATTTTTGTCTAATTAAATACCACCACTAAACATGCACATGAATTTGAATCGATGAGGTATATTTCTTTGCAGGATGCAGTGTACACAGTAGAATTACTCTACCTTTCCATGTGAAGCTTTGCCATCTTTACTTTTCGAGAATGATACTGTCCAGTCTCTCGCAGAGTTAGAGACAATCGGCTGTTTGGCATCAGAGACACTTTTGTCTTCAGGCTGGGTTTTGGAGGCACGGCGAAATGATGCATCCTTCTTCCCTTCTTTTCGCCCCTTTGAATCAGCCTGACCTTTGCTGCTTTCTGTTTGCTCCCCAGGAGTGTTCCATCGGCTCCAGTCCAGACTACTAGTGCTGGTCCCTGGAAACAGATGCCCAGATGCAGACAGAGGCTGAGGCTCTGATGACTCAGAAGGGGTTAGAGGGTGGCTCATAAAGGATGAGACACCGCTGAGAGGCTCCAGCCATCGGCCACTAGTGCCTTGTCCACCACTACTGATAGGCTGCTGGATCTTTTCATCCAGTCGCTGCAGAGCAGACAGCACCTGGGAAATCTCAGCCTTTACATCGTTCAGTGACTCTAGTTGTCTTTCTATCTGGCTCATACGGAGGAGTAGCTTACATACACTAGCCTTGAGCCCATCATCACTGCTTTCCAGAGAGTGAAAAAGCCTTGAGAGTTGACCTAGACGGCCGCGTCTGGCCTCTGGCGTGTCCTGATTAATGGCTGATCCATCGTTGGGGTGCAGGACTCCCGTGGAACCGCACATGCTTATGTCATCTAAGAAACGAAAGATGGCACTGATGTCATCCTCACCAAACTCAGGGTCATCTAATGATGTCATGAAGGAAAGGCGATCAGCGTGTACCAGGCTACGCAGGCGCCGGGGGTCCGGTAGGTCTGTCTGGGTTCCCTGAGCCTTGACTACATCGCCTCCACTTGGAAATCCACTATCCCCACTCTCACCCCCCGAGGACCCCCCCAAATTACTCATAGCAGGGGTTGACCGTCTTGGAAGTTGCCCCCCTTGTGATTCCATCCCCAATCCAACGGTGCCCACACCTATCCGGTCCTCTAGACTGTGACTCTTGTTGCCCCACATGGGTCTCTGGGTCCTTGGAGGTCGAAGGTGCCGTGGGGACCAGTCTGGGATTGACCCGGGTCCGAAGTAAGTTGAGTCCTGTAGGTCATCAAGACTTTCATGTTTAGCCCGCTGCTCTGGCGACTGATGGACTGTTGTCGGTGACGGGTAAGGATTTTGGATCATTTCAAAGCTGTGATTGTCTATGCCTTTCTGGCCCTTGCTAGGACTGGGAGATTCACTGCTAATGGTCACCTGGGGTATCAGAGGCGGCTGGTTATGGAAGTCCTTCTTAAAGATGTTTCTCTTCTGGTCAACAGACGATCCCTGTTCAGCTTCAAATACCTCCATGGGAGCAGAATCACCACTAGACTCACTGTCCGTATCCAAAGGCAGGTACATATTCTTCATGACTTCGTTGGGGATTTGACCAGTAGGGTACAAAAGTGTGGTGTGAGGCAAGTCAAAAGACACAGCCCTCGCCCTTATTGGAGGGGAGGACACAAGTGAGATTGGATCTGGAGGAAGACTTGCTCGCTTTCGGGCCGAGTAGTTAGAGTTCGGAAACAGCAAGTGCTGGTCGATAGGCCTGCCACTGGAGTCAGAGTGGGCACGGGCTCTTTCTCGACCAGAAATGTTCAGCTGGTAGATTCCAGGCAGACTGGGGCTTGGGGACTGGTCAACGGGGAGGACCGGCTGGGCTCTCATTGGTTGGCTGTCATCAGGGGCCCCGCCCGTCATCTGAATAAGATTGAAGATAGTTACAATGTCAGCAGCGACACCTATGGGTGACAGCCCCTGGCCTCTGGTGGAAACCCGGTCTCTGAAAAGCGTAGCTGGGAAACAGGGATCCCGGCTCGCAGCAGCAAACAGCAAACTCCTGAGCTCAATGAGGTGCTCCAGATCAAAGCGGGTGCTGACCATGCGACAAAGGTCCTGGAAGGTCAGCCATTGGCGCATATTGGCCAGTTCCTCCAGGATCCCCAGAAGGACCCCGGGGTATTCCTGCTGCAGGTTAGCCATGGCTGCTCACCTGAGAAGGAAAACAAGGCAGTTAGCAAGGCAAAGCACGTATATTTATTTTGCACCTTTCATAAACAAGGTGACTTTGAAGTGCTTTTCATAACACATAAAAATAAATTAAGATATAAAAGAAACATAAGGCACAAACATAATTACAGGTGGCTTTAAAATCCCATATACAAGTGCATGTAAATCTTAAACACCAGATGGAAATTAAAGTTTTCAGCTCTCTTTCTTTGACACAAGAAAACAGGTGGTTATCAATGAAAGTAAAATAATACTGTTGTATAATACTTTATATTAACATTACACGATGATAAAAATAATAAAAACAATAGTAAAGCATTTTTATTGTAAATTGTGTGTTACTTATTTTATTATCATCCAAAACATAATTATCTTTATCCATACTATAATTATGTTACATGTTAATAACAGTAAAAAAAAAAACCCAGCTTTGATAGTAATAATACCGGGCGTTTTGTATTGAATTTATTTTTGAGTGACAAACTACAAGTTTCACATAGTTACAATATCAACAGTCTTTCAGATTTGATACTCTTTCAAAGTCAGCAATTAATTGGAGGAAAATATGACAAATTCGACTTTTTCAGCTCGGATGGAAAAAGCCCTTTAAGTGTGAATTTGGAAAGCGACCTTATTCCTGGGCCCTAAAATAACCGATCATCTGATCTGATGACGCCGTCACACTCTCGCACATCTTTCCCTCGCTGGACATTTTTTATCTGCTCATTTCTATTGACAGCTTCAGGGCATACTCGCCATTTCGCTTAATAAATGTGGGATGTATCGATGAATACAGGCACATTTATGGCTCCTTTTAAAACGGTCTGTAGATGAGGACAGGTTGTTTGTGCACCTGCTGGGATAACACCATGCCGGTGTTGCAAATGCAGTTTGGGTTGTAAACATTTTACCAAAAGGTGTAGCTTAAGCATAGATGAGGATTATCTCCACTTACCTGAATCTATTGAAAGACAATTACAGTCACGCCTGCGTCCATTGAAAAATGACAAATAAAATCCAGTTTTACGCGAATAGCGAGGCCATACTCCAAGTAGATCCGGGCCGTCTCATACTCACACTCCTTTGATGGGCTTCTCTATTGGTAGCAGCGACTAGCCCACAGCCCAGGCAGGAGAGGAGAAATTAGAAATCAGGTCATCTTCCCACAAGTCCCTGCAGTCCTCCAAGGGACCTCAAAATACATCCAAACGGTTTCCCCTCACCACAGATCATCGGCGACACACGTCAAGAGAACAGCCGTATGTTTAATTGATACATTGGAGGAGATACACACTCTTGGCAGGACACCCCAGTGTGTTTGAGTGGGTGAGGTCTAGGAGCATCAATTTTCTCAGGGTGCCATAGCAATAATTGATAATGTGTGCAACTTGAGCATATGAATAAAGCAGAGATTAAAAATTGATGTTTGCTAATTGACGCTCCTAAAACTCCAAACTGACAGTTCTGTGTGTAGGCAGCAATCTAGCAGGCAATTTACCCTAGACCTTGTGGTTTACTGTCTGCCAGACTTCAGCCCCCTCTCCCTATACTTTTCACCATTACTCTGCATTATCGTCCATAAAAGGTTGTACTTAAAACCCCATTAGAGCAAGAGAAGGGCAAGGCTTTCATCGCTGAGTAGTAGCACTCTGCTATGATCAGAATGGACATCTCCAATTCAACACACAGAGCAGCACATCCATCATCCCCTGTACTCAGGAATCACTGGGAATCGATGCAGTGAATGAGCCGTGTTATGAAAAGCAATGTGGGTGTAGGTAAAGGACAATAATGTATTACTGTCAGGCCCGTAGCATGGTAGTTCTGTATATAAGGTGAAAAAAGGACAAAAGTTTAATAATGCATTCAGAAGATACTTTTACCAGTTGCATTATTTAATTATACATGGTATTTACAAAAAATATAGATTATACATAATGATTTCAGGAAACATTTATTGTAAGATCTCAGCAACCTAATTCAAGCACATCACTTCTAGAAAACATGACATGACACATGACTGGACAGTCCATTGAGACATAAAATAGCTACAATATAACAAACAAACCAACAAACAAAAGTACCTTCCTAACAACAAAACTGGTACCAGCAGACGGACGGTGGCATTACTTTATAAAGGCAACAACTATTAAAATATAAGTATAAACCTTTTACTGGACATTACCGTGTGAATATATAAACATTACTGTATTAAGAGTTCAGCTGTGATGAGATTCATGTTCTCTTTTCTTCTTTGGCTTTGATTTCACCACTGGAGTTACAATCGTTGGGGTCAGTGACGGATTCAAGGCTGGATCTAGTCCTGGGTTCAGGGCAAGCAGGTCCAATATAGCAGTACTCTCAATACCTGTTGAAATATGACATCATGAACAATAAGAGACAGAAGAGAGGCGTATTACATATTTTGTTTACTATCTGGGGTAAAAGGTGTGTACCGGTGTTGTCCTCTTCATCGCTGGGTTCTGGATCAGGACTGTGGAGAGAAACCCGGGCCAAGCCTGCCAGCTCAGTTATGAAGCTTTCTTCTGCCTCCTAATGGACACAGCAACACAGTGTCATAGTCACAAAACCCATTGTCAGTCAGGCAGGGAAGCACAGAAGACATGAAACACACTAACCAGCAGCTGTGCTTTGATCCTTTCCAAGGTCTGATCCTGCGCTACTTTCTTCCGCCTCAATTCCTCGTATATCATTTCCTGTTCTGGATCACACTGTTCCAACACCCTCCTTTTGTGGAGTTCAACCCTGACACATAAGAAAACAACCCAAATTATTTGTATTTTATGTATTTAAGACTGATAAACATGTGTAGTGCAGAAAGGTAGTAGTTTGTGGTTTGTGTACCTCTGTTGAAACTCAGCAGAGGTGGGTTTCTTTCCCCAGTTCACCAGCTCCCTCAGCAAGGATCTGTTCAGCTGACTGCTGCTCTCCTGTTTCTCACTCACCTCTGAAGGCAATGTTTACAACAAAAATAACACACAGTAGTCATTGTAACTTGAAGTGTTTTATCTATTCAAAACTGTGTTCTACTGTCTACTTAACTCATGCTGCATAACAATCATAATAATCACTGAACTACTGCAAATATATTTCCTATGACTTACTAATGAAATACTATAAATGCGGCATCCACTTGTGTAATCCTCCACATCTATACCGTTTATACAGATGTGGATATGTGCATGTGTGTTGTGATTGTCATCTCACCCTGGTTTATGTTTGTCAGATCCTGCTGTAATCTTTTGATAATGTCCTGTAGGTGGGAATAGTAGCTTTGGACCAGTGCAGTGAGAGAATCTTTGGTGACATACACGCTCTCCGAAGCAGCCTCTGTCAGCTGGCGCTAATGAGAAAAAAAAATGTTACTGTGATGTGATAAACAAACACACCAAAAGCAACAACCCAACACCCACCTTCAAGCAATCGTCCTGCTTTGGAGAGGTCTGTGACTCTGTCATCATCTGTTGGATGGCGTGGCTGAGGGCGTTGCCCAGCACCAGCTGTGCGTGGCTCTGAAGAAGCTCCGTCCCCGTTTCCAGTTCAGACAGGAACTCCTGCTGGAAGCTGTGGCCCACCAGCTGACTTTCTGGTCCCAGGTGCCTCTCTGCTAGGCTGGCACTGCTATGCTGTGATTGGTATGGAACAACAACAGTGTTCAACCTGCTGGGAACTTGAGACATGCTGTATTTTGCAGTGGTTTGTTACTTGTTTTGATGTGCCTAAAGGAATGTATTGATAACAACAAAACATTTTGCCCACCTTGAGTGTTGAATTGACACAGGACTGGCTTTTACTGGGATCTTCCATTAGCACAGCTCTAAAATCAGTCTGAGAGAGTGCCTTCAGCTTGGACAGTCTCATCTCTTTCAGCATGTGCAGACAGAAGTGCCTGACCACAAAGTGCCTCTGCACCGCCACCAACAGGTGCTCATGTTTCTTCTCTATCAACCTCCCCACTTGGCTGAGAAGAAGATCATATTGCATTATTTCTAAGTAACTCGTAAAAACTGAGTGGATATGGCCACATAGAAGAAAGCTGTGTTGTGAATCTGTTGTTAGTGCAGGTTTACATCAGATAATCTTTCACACCCTCAATAGGCCATGAATAGTTCTTGACAGCAATCGTCCAGTCTCACCTGTTGAGTGTGTAGCTCTGTCTGGCCAACATGGCTCGGAGGATCTTCATCTGTTGTTCACTCAGGTGTTTGAGACAGGCCTGCACCAGAGCCATCTCCTCACTCCACACCTACAGAAAAAGAGGTTCAGTTGGAAACATTGGAAAACCTTTAGCATAATTCAACTCTAGCAAATATCTGCTGCTAGGCTATACAGAGAAGCTGTATCTGTCTGATCCACCAGATGGCGTCTACCTGTCCATCTTTGTCCAGCTGAGCCCTCATGTCATCCAGTTGCAGCTTGGTACTGCACTCTGCCGGCTGCAGCTGTGCAACCAGCTCCTGCTCCAGGTCCAACCACAGCTCCACACAGCGCACAGCAGAGAGCTTCGACTGGGCACGGACAGAGGTGACAAAGACGTCCTTGGCTCGCTCTCCAAGCCTCTTTGAACAGGAGGTACGGAGTTTCTGGGGATACAAAAGCACACAAGAATAATAGAAATACACTAGCACATGTAAGCACACAAATACAAATATAGTATCCGATCTTTTACCCTCCAATGGTCACAGAGGGCTTCAGCCATCCTGTTGTCCTGCTGCAGCTCCAAGTCAGAAATCTGCTGCCTGTGTTTTGTCAGCAGCTCCTGGTATACCTGGAGGAAAGGTTACAGCTCAGATTTAGATACCAGTGGATATACATGCACCATATGTTTTTGGTCTATTTATTTTTTTGCAGTAATTCCTGATCTACATTTTGAGGAATGGGGAGGCAAAATTACCTTAATGAGCTGTTGTAGGTCTCCGTGAGTCTGTCTCAGTTCCAGGGCTCGGCTCTTTTCCCTGGTCTGGCTCCTCAAAAGCTTCTTCCTCTTGGACTCCATTCTGCTGCACTTGTCTTTCACCAGCTCGTTTGTTTTCCTCGCACAGTCTGGAACATGATTGATCAACTTTCAGATGAGCTGGACCAGTTTAGCTTTTTCAAAATTACAGTTTGTAAAGCCAGCTGGATGACTATGGTATAAATGTTTATTGTTTATTGTATATTGTTCTTGTAAAAAATAAGTACTATGTGAGTGACAATATATTATTGCAGAATTAACGATACACCAACTTTTTGAAGGAAAAATTGTATCAATCTGTGGTTTTAATGTATTCCACATTCTGATGTTGAATTTCAGTTTACTTTTTTGGTGTAGCCACTCTCAGCCTGCTGTCGCTCTACATCAGTCTTCCTACATTTTGCACTGTGCATATCAGCAACCCTTAGTGAGCAGGCTTACTTCTTTCTGTTCTAGAAAGAGTGGTCACACGTTTTACTCAATGGTAAAAGGTCTTGTGGCTGCACTTCTATATGGTCTAATGAGGCTACTCTCTTCAATGATGGATTTCTTTCCCTATAAGGTCGTTGAATGTGAGTGCAAAGGCTCATGTATTGAAAGAATCCCAGCGTCTTTGATTAAGAGGGGTAAGCATTAAAATATTTTTTATTATTGTTTTAAATAATTACATAGTTAGAAAGATTTTTCCATTATCAATCACGATTTGTACTTGGGGGGGGGAAGCTGCACTGTTAAGTTAAACATGATTAGCGTGCCTTATATTACACAGTAGATCAGCAGCGACAATCTGTGTCAAGTGTTACAGTGTGCTGCAAGATTTTGCATGAGAGTGGGATGCAGTAATAGGCATGATATCCAGTGCTGTCCTGAAAGAACCTGACCTTGTTTAAGGAGCTAACAATGATTCCCAGAAAATGGTCTATTTAGAGAGAGAACGTCATTTAAGTTTGAAAAGTAGGCTAGACATTGTCCACTGCTACCTGCCACCAGAAACTAGGTGAGTATAATGTGAGAAAATGACACACACATTTGGATAACTGTGTTACTATAGAGTGTTGAATAGTTTCACTATTGCAATCACCTTTCTTAACCCACAAAATGCTTTTTATAAAATGCCCACCATCTATTATCTATTGACCTGAGTGTACATTGAAGTGAATTTCCTCAGATGAAACTGAACTAATAACTCATGTTTAAATTATATTACATCTTAAAGTTAGGCATAATTTAGGGCGTGGACACTTTGATTGACAGGTAGGCATCCTCTCAAGTGGCTAGAAGTCAGTGAGGTTCAGCAACCAGGCGTCATTCTGCCCGCCTCAGCTCCACCTCTTTGCCCATTTTTGGATTAGCCGGAGTCAGGGACTCTATGGGTCTTTCCAAAACTAGACCCTCGCCACTTCCACTCCATCAGTGTACTCTGGTCGGAGTCACCTCCACAGCCAAATCGAGTTACAGCTTTCAGATGAACTTCTCTCTCCCTCACTCACCTCTATCATATGTGTATCAATCAAACAACAGTTGTAGGCTATTAAGATTCAGGATTGATGTTAAGGGAAAAGTCTGTGTTATGCAATACTGAACTGAAACCATTTGTCATTTATTTTATGATTGTATATGAGAAAAGCCTACTTCTTTAAGACGTTGACTGGTTGAGCTATTCATTTATGAAAAAGATACATTATATTATTTTATGATAAGATTGATATTGATTGTAAAAGACTAGACAATATATTTTGAACCTCTTTATCTTATATGGAAAATATTACATTCACAAATACAAATGGTCCAAACAAAACCCACAAATACAACATTATAAACATTATATTGAAACATTATATGGTCTGAAGAATAGTAAAGTACAGTTAAAATGTGTAAAGATTTAACTATTTTTCTTGAATGCCTTTGTTGCCTGTTTTGTGATAATACTATATATGCAGTTGTGTCCTGTTCTATTATTCTGTTGTCTTATTTAGCCTACTTTTGAAGATTTTTTTTATTATTAAACACAATATAACCTTTAGACTACGTTGTTAACCTGTGTATGGTTATTTAGAAATGTTAGTGTAGTTTCGGAATTTAAAAATCCTCATGTTTAGGGGCGTAGTCAAATTTAAAAGAAAGGTCCCCCATCGTGCAGCAAAGGCTGTTACACACCTTCAACAAGTCAGCATTGGTGCTCACTCAGCATCGGAGGGTTTTGTAACCCACTACCACTCCGTGCTAATTGGTTTCGGACAGTACTCAAGTGGAAGAAGGGAGGAGCAAGTACTTTCGGAAAGGCCCAATGTCCAAATTTTATGCAGTCTATGGTCTTACCCTCAGCACACTGTTGGAGGCCTTCAGTCAGAGTTGCCTGAACCTCTGAAAGTATCTTTTCCATGTGGCTAAAGGTCAAGACGTCATCGCTCGTCAGCTGCTCCAGGGTTGTTGCCACCAAGCTCTGCCTCAGAGACATTTCCCGCTTTAGCAAGGCAGGTTGGGATTGAAGGAGCCCCGTCAGCTCCTCCCACCACAACAACTTCCGCTGGATCCTCTAAGACAAGAGAAAAGGAACAGACACGTTGAACTTTGTCTTTAGTACATCCAGTTCCTCACATGATGACACAAGGGGTGAGAAGCAAAATGAATGGCATGCCAACCAATAACTAGTGTTGCTTTACCTTTAGATCAGCTTCTTGTGTGTTCATCAGGTGGTTCTCTACTAACAGAAGAGTCTGAATGAGAGAGGTGTTCACATTCTGGGCTTCATCTGGAGAGAAAACACTGGTCTTCTTCAGCAGATGCTGGCACAAGTCCTCCACCTGTTTGCTGAAACGTCTGGACTATGAGGAGACATATACATTAATTTTCCTTTCAGAGACGGTGTTCTGACCATATATGCTGCCTTGTCGAAAAATCCTACCACAGCGCAAATCGATAGCAAAGACTACGAGTCGCTCTGCCCTATCGAAAAATGCTACCTAATGTGTTCCCTTTTCCAATCCCATAAAGTTATAACTTTCACAGTATTATGACATCTTCTGTTTTTTGATTAATATTATAACATTATTTCAGGGGTAGCGTAATCTGACTAATATCCCCTACCAAATAATGCTCCCACAACAGAATCATTTAATATTGCACCACTACTCACTCTATGTGTAATGTAAGGAGATAGTGAGCATGTTGATTATTATATTTTGCCATCTTTATTTAAGATATCAGGGGTAGTGTATTCTGTTAGACTAATACATTTTTTTTTTGATATTGCTGATCAGCCATTGTCTCGACGGCATGCCCAACAGCAAGGTTGCACAGATTTATGGGCGTGGAAACAGACCCTGCTTATGGGTCATACGCATGCGCACAACCACTAAGTAGCACATCTTGATAGGTAGCATAAATCAACAGAACACCGGCAGTGCAAATAATGGTGGTCTCATAGACTTAAATTATTAGAATCAGTATAATTGTTGAATAATTTGCATTCTGGGGTTTGCTATTTGCTTTTACCACTTGCAGGCCACGTTCAAGAAGATCTTTCTGAGCTCTCTCTATTTCCTCTAAAGTACAGGGAGCATCATCATTTTTATCACTGGCAGTGTGGCCTGTTGGCAACTGTGTCTTCAGCTCATTCAGTTCCTGAAATGACAAATGACAACATATACTTTCCTATGGATTAAAATCTAAATGTCAGTGTTTCTGTGCACAGTAAATCAAGAACTGCAAAAAGAATGTAATATTCATGTACTGTATGTGCAAAAAACAACAACAATGCATTTGACATCAAAGAACATGTGATGAGTACAAGAAGCCACTTGTCAGTAGGACATCTGTCTCTACCTTTTCTTGCATTTGGAGAACACTCTTGGAGAAGTCAGCGTCATTTTTTCCTTTTGGAAAACGACAGCTGAATATTATTTTCACCATTTGAAGAAAAATCTATGGCAGGAAAAAAGTAAGAATAAAAAAACCATTTCAACTTTGACGACTTTTAAGAAATATACTTTCTAATTATTTTACTACTATATTGTAGAAAAATGACAAAAACCTCACCAGACACTTTTCTTCCTGAAGCTGGGAGCAATGTTGTTGGATATCCTGCAGGGCCAAACAGAAAAGGCTGATCCTACCTTCAAAACTGCAGAGATAACAAGTATTATCACTGCCAGCATACTGGGGTTTGTGCATAATTGCTGTAAAGTTGATGTGTATGGTTACAGCTTAACATTTAGAAACTACTGGTGCCTACCCTGGTTGCATAAGTGTGTAAGGGTAGTGAGAGACCCTGGTGAAGCTCTGGTTCTGCAGGCTCTTGGGGACCAGCGAGGAGGAGATAAACTGACTGCTGTCGTCGTTGTCCTGCTCTTGGCTTAGGGACTCTTCATCCGTTGAGGAGGACGACTCCTTGTTAGGCATAGCTGGCAACTTGGAGTGCTCATGTAGTGATGGATTGGATGCTCCGTCCGCTAAAGGCTGACAGATACAGCGAAAGGTTGCACTTAAGACTTTTTGCAATTTTCGTGGCCAATTTGGCAGCATTCTGGCCAAACTGTATGCAGTAAGTGAATTGTAATCGTAAACAAACAGATTAAACCATAGATTAAACCATACTACATTATTATTGATGTTCAGCAACCCTTGGATTGGTTTGCATATGGTTACGGTATTTAGTTAGGCCATCACTTCTATTAAAACAGCACTGTGGATATATTTAGCTAAACTTGATTTTCTGATTTGATATTATTAATTACTATTGCTTAAGTAAAACATTAAAAGATCTGATAAAATCAGTGACCTTGTTCACTGGTCCCTATTTAAGCATTTATTTCAGTAGTTTTGTAGGGAGTCTATTACCTTGTATACCTGGCAGAAGGTGTATGGTTATTATATTATATTAATGATGGACTTACTCTGTATTTTTGGTTGATGGGATAAACCACCTTTGCTCTGGATGCAAATGCGGCCACATCACTGTTCATGGGTGGCTGCTTCTTCTTGTCCTGGACAACGAGTAAACAGGCTTAAATGGTTGGTGGGAAGTTAATAAGTAAACATAAAAAATAGATAACCCTGAATGAAGCCTCTGTTTGCCATTTCCAAGTATTTGCCACAAATTTACCAGTAAACATTTCATGTAACTGTGCCATCCACTTTTGTGAAGCTACAATAACGTTAAGTGTCTCAGACAGTGTTAAACTTGTCTTGGATAACAGTACTTTGTCATTAGTGGTGCCAGTCGGAGCCTCCTTTCTGCTGTTGATGACACAGTCGCTTTGGTTGTTGTCCACTTCCACATAATCAGGTTCAAGTAGCCTCCTTGCATTGTAACCCTAAAGGGATGACACACAAGATATATCCAAGTATGGAATATAACGTCTGTATGATAAAAGTGATGGAGAACGAGGGTGAGGTTCCGTGTTATTATTTGCTTACTTGTCTTATCAACAGCAAAGGTTTCAGGCAGAAGACATATAAAAGAGCAGCAACTAATATTCCCGAAAGCCCTCCACACACTGTAGCCACAGTTAACAGACCTGTGTACATGTGCAGAGACTCCGCGAAACTGACCAACACATCAGTGCCGCACTCCGCTATCAGCTCCGTGGCTGTCATTTCTCAGTGAACCCATCAAAATGTAGGAAAACTAACGTTTTCAGTGTTAGCATGTTGTCGGCAACATCCAGCTAACGTTAGCTAATTTTAACGAAACTCATCTGCTCGAGAAAAGGAGCTTCTGGCCGTTCACGCTAAAGTTTCTTCCTTTGTAGAACATTTTAAAGGTTGCTTCTTCCCGAAACAGTTTACATTTTGAAACATTAGTAAACTAAAATTTGCAACAACTTCTTCCAGCAAAAGTTTGGGTGTATATTTTAGCCAATGGCCAAACGGAGATTTAAGAGGACCGAGACAGTGGTGCTAGCTACAGTTAGGCCGGAAACGGGATGACTTTACCTTCAATATTAAAGCCTAATGGTGATTTGCGGTATAAAATGAGAGACTTGCCTTGCTTAATAACGTTGAAGCAAATACTTACCGAAATAAATCTATTTTTATTTTTCCATAGCATATATATATACTTTTTAGGTATCCACATCATCTCACGGGCTCGTCTATGTTGTTTTATTTTAAAAGCCATGACCGGAAACAAATGTGTGCACTTTGTTGCTCTTGATGCTCCTTGAGGAGTTGCCCGTTCTTCCCAAGTTTTGGAAATGTTTTCCGAAGTTGTGCAGCAACCACAATTATGGACCTTCTCGTGTACAAATCTTTGAAACGGCGTTCAATTTTTCACCTAAAAGATCAGCATACAAGTAAGATGTTCTTGTTCGTCATAAACGCTGCTACGATGGATGAATCTCAAGAAAAAGCGGTGGAAATGTTTCGATCGCGGATTTTAACAGATGCAACACCCAGAGACAATGCAGCCCGTTAGCTTGCGGCTCTCCTAGGCGAGAGTGGCACACCAAATTACAAATGCTTCAGGTACACTATATCGCGAAGGGGGTTACGATATGGTCATTTATCTTGAATATCCAAGTGTCGTGTTTGTGTCCTCCTCCTTTTACGTTACATTCCTGTTGGTGTCACAATGTAACCCGGCGTGCCAGTGTTTTGGAGTCCAGTGCTGGACACCAGCCCTGTTATGACGGCACATCTCAGGACGCACCCTGGTACAGGACACGACCACCTCCTCCTTTCTCGGAGAAACAAGAGGTGAGAGGCAATAGTATGGGAACCTTTTAAGAACCCTATATTGGTGTAACAACTTTAGTCCCCAATCTCTCTTTTGATGAAGGTTAAGGCTGAGTCACCACAATTAGTTTTATAGTCTGAAGATCTTTCTGCAGCTACCCATCACTTCTCCCTATGCTGGCTTGTATCTTGAAAACTGCCGTGAAATGTTTTATTTTGTTGTATCCCTGAACCTTATTTTACCAGCCACTTGTCATATAACATGCTATAACAGATAATAACTTTGCTTAGAGAGGTACGCTTGTTTATACATGTCTGTAGGCTGTCCCTGGATGAAGCTATTGAAGATCTGTCAATAAACAGGTGACATTAAATGTGCAATAATGAATGCCCTCTTTTCATTGTCAGAGCCTCTCCTGTGTCCATGCAATGCAACATGCCCCTGGTGGGAAATCAGCAGAGCTGATGTTGAGTAGGATGAATGGTTTGTCCTGTTCTCTCAATCCTATACAATAACAATACAGTAAATAACACAACACATGTCTGTGCAAACACCGTGCATCTCCATGATAGGTAAATTGCTAACTGCTAATAATAAATAAATAATGTTGTACACTACAGAAGTAACATTTATTTACTAAATATGATTTACTGACTATTGTACTAAAAATCTTTAGCACACATACACAATTATAGTATGTAGGCATGTATGTGTTCATTTATTTAGTTATTGTCACTGTGCTGTACTCAGAATGTTCACCCTCTATTTATCCTGTCAGGTAAAATGGAAATCACTTGGCCCATGGTGTTGCCAGCAGAGGGCCCACTCGCTTCTTCAGCCCCTGCTGGTCCATGGGGACACTCCTTTTACACTATATTTACCTACATGTCAAACATCGTGCCCCTCCGGAGCCGCAGAAGCACACTCACCAGATACAACCCGGGCCACACTCTGCCTCAGGTGTGTTTCTCAGAGGTGTTTTGGTCGCTTCAGTCGTTGTACACAGTCACTCTCCGTGGGGTTTACAGACAATACACCTTTTCATCTAAGTGGTGATTGTTTAGTTCAGTTTATTGTCAAAACTTTTATTTATAGTTTTTCTGTGGTACTTCCGCACTAAACAGATCAGTTGTCAATCAGCCATTTTTTCCCCCACTGCTGCAACATCTATATGGATTTTTTCTGTAGTTCTTTAATATAGATTTTTGTTCGGTACTGGCTGTTTTGCAAAATAAAGATTTATGAAATGCGTATATGTTGCATTGTCATTCACATGTTACACCCTGTTACAATACATTTTTAAAATATTACTTGATTCATAGAAGGATTATCATTTTGGAAGAAACTAATCACACAGTGTGTTGAATGTTTCTGCAGGTTCAGAGTGGGGCACCTCCATCTGCATTTGCGGTCAAATTTCACAAGTGTGCCCAGGTACATCAACATAATTGTTTGAATGCAGCCCATTTTTATCTGTGTGCGTTTAGTTCCTATGTGTTTTGCAGGGCCAATTTTAAACTGCAAATGAACATGTTGAAAACCCTCCAGTGATTCATACCCTTCCTGTTTGATCATGTGGTCCATAGGTGAAGCGAGACGCTGACCCTCCTCAGCTGACATTCTTCCTGCTGATTCACAACATGGGCCCATTGAGTGGCACCAACCTGTCTCAGGTGGCCATCCGGGACTCCATCTCTGGAATAGTACCATTAAAAACTGAAGGCCGAGTGGTGGAAAGAGGCTACCAGACGTTTGCCATTGATTCACTGTCTGGTATGTCTGGGAGTCACAATGTTTTTACTTGAAATATTAGAACTTTCTCTATCCACAGTAGATAACATCATATTGATTTCATTTCTTAGCTGGATCCCAAGTTGTTGTCAATTATACTGCTCACATAAGGAGTCATAAGAGTGAAGTCCTTGACCTTCCAGCTTTTCTCACCTTCTCTAACGCCTCACAGGTATTTTTTCTGTTGCTCCGTTTCTGAAATCTCCTAAACTGACAACTTAAACCAAAATAGTAATTCTTTTGTTAATTTCAGAATGTCAATATTTGCAATAAAATAAGAACAAATATTCTGTCTTCTTACCCAGAGTTTTGTTTTCTTGACTCCACAGAATGATGTCAGTATGTTTGGCCCATTAAAAGCTAATCTAACCTTGAGGGTGAATTCCACAGACAGGGTAAGTTGTGGACAGCTCCTTAACTGGAAGCACACTTGCAGCTTCAAGCATTGCATGTTTGTTCTTGTACTGTTTTCAATTTTGTGTTCACAGAATTGATTTGATGAAAAGTCTGATCTCACCGTTTTAGATTTATCCTAATCATGGGGTCCATTTTGCTGGATTTGTTGCCGGGTTCCTTGTAACGTTGTCGCTGCTCTCAGTGGGGTTTCTGGCCATGAACCTGATAGCACCCAGAACCAGGCTGAACCTTCTTCAGCAAAGGGTATCACAAATTCAAAAATATTTATTGTACTGACAAACTATAACAACTCATTAATTTGTTAATTGCATGCGCTATATATTTGTGCTTGTTAATGTTATGAAAGTGTTGAGTATTCAAAGAATTTTTTTTTTTAATCAAACCAAACTGTCTGATGTAAGACAGTTTGGTTGATGAACCATGTTTTAACTCTGTTTCTTTCCTGTTAACATACTTTGAAAGAACTGTTTTCTTGAATAAAAATGTACATTTTGGTTATTGGTTTGGGTTTTTTGATTTAGGTCAAGTATATGTTCATATATTGCGCATGTATTTTCTTGCTTCAGCGAAACAGAGGTGATTCAGACCCAGAGTACGCAGACTGCAACATGAATGAAACTGTAAAAGATGAGGCAATATTTGAAGACAAGATGGTGGACACTATGGTGCTGGAGGATCCCCAGAACATGTACCAGGCTTTGGATAAGTGAGTAGACCAGTCGAGAGGGAATTAAATATCTCTCTATAAGGCTTGATATCCTTAAATGGAAGACATATGATCAAAATCGCCACCAAGAGGAAGAAATTGGCACTAAGATGGTGCTTGTGAAAATGTATTAACATTAATATATACTGTAAATGTAATGTATTAAACATTAGTTTGTAGTTTTCCCCTTCAATTCAATATAGTTGATTGATTTTGAGGCCAGCATGTAGCAGTCAAAAGAAGAGCTTAACATTAAGGAACTCCTGTATTGACTTCAACATTAAGTTATGCTGGTTGTTGCTTGGAAGGAACACTCATTTATGTTGCTTATCACAGAGCTACTGATTCACCCAAATCTATAATCATTATTACATCCAGTTTGCAATTGATCTGAACATTTTTACTCACATTATTATCAACTCCACCAGGGACACGAATGTCCTTTTTGCAGTATATCTTAGCAGAAACGCACAATTTACAAGTGTACTCTGCTTATTCTACATTTTGTCCCTCTTAGCCTTGAAATGTCTACACTGCTGCATGCCACCAACAACCTGGAGGCCACTCGGATTCAGATCTACAAGGATGTGATGACCTCCCTGCTGGGTGGCCTGCGGTCCCAGGGCCAGACCAGCGCCCAGGCCCAGCAGAGGCTGCTCAGTGTGCTCCATGGACAGCTGCTGGGCATGGAGGGCCGGCTGAAGGAGGAGCGAGGGGCCCGCATGGCTGCTCTGGCTGGCCAGTGGAACCTGGAGACTCGGGAAGAAATGGAAGCAGAGCACCGCAGAGAAGCTGCTGAGAAGGCCCAGGCCGAGCTGCTGTGTCAACATGCAGACCAACAGGTAATAATAATAAGTCCTTTGTTTCAATATTTGTTGGGTATTTTTGTATTTTATTAGAACAGTTCTTAGAAAAACAAAAACAAGCAACTTTGAAATGACATGAAGCAGGTCCCCTGGATCCGAGAGAACCCTGTTAGGTTATTGCTTTTATTACATCACTAAATTGTAAACTTCATTTTGTAATGTCACTAGGAGCTCCTCCACTGCAGTGTCCTCCTGGAGAAGCTGCACAAGCTGAGCCAGAGTCGCCTCCAGCGTATCCTGTTGGTCAGACATGAAGAAGCCTCGGCGAAGGTCCAGAGGCAGATCGTTGAGTGGCGCCGGGTGGAGCTGCACAAGATTTTCTCTGAGGAGCTGGAGGAGGCTACCAGGATGGGCGAGTTGGTGAAGAGTACAGCCAGGAGTCTTCAGCACGATTATTTTGCCTGTCAAGTGAGCGACCAAAATGAGCTTTTAAAGTTGTGACACTTTTATGTATGTTAAACGGATTTGAGGTGTTGATCATTTGAGTTTTTCGACATGCGAAATAGGCACCTGCAAGCATTTTTCATATTACTTTATCTTTTTCTTGTCAGCAATCTGTATTTGTGGTAATCAGCACATGAGGCAAACATTTGAAATACATTATGCAACATGCCCTTCTCTTTTCTGTCCAGGATCAGCTTGAAGAGGTGCTGGATGTGGTCCTCGCCAACCAGCGCTATGTGCTAGCTGAACGCCATGCACAGAGGAAGTTCTTGGTGCACAGCCTTCACAGCCTGAACAGCCTGATTTCTGACACCTTCTCCAGCACCTCCAGCAATTTGGACAGCTGGTTCACTCACATCAGGAGGTTGGTGCCTATTGTAGTTACCTGTGACAGCATCATAGCGATGGTGATTTGTAGCTGCACTATTTCACTACACTACCCTATAAATGTGACCAAGTAAGCTTCTATAGCAGTATGAACATACATTTTGAAAATTGAATCTAAATTGCTTCTAAAATATATAAAAAGTGAGCACAAATATTTTACATGGAAAAGAAAATATCTTTCTGGCATTTAACAGAAAATGTGCACATTATATTAACCTCAGGAAGCCTTTTGTTACCAACTCTCAACAAAATGAGTAGCTGGGCTGCAGTTGTGTTTGCTTTCATCTCTCCACCAGAGGGAGCATCGTACCTGCAGAGCAGATAGACCAGCTACAGGAGAAGGCCCAGAAAGAGCTGTTGATGGTGAGGCAGAGACTAGATGAGGCACTGAGCGAAGAGAGGAGAGCCATGCGCTGTGGACTGATCAAGAAGAGGCGGGAGCTCATCTCTGACATGGTGTGGAGATCATGCACTATATGTCAGTTGTGGATTGATAAACACACACATCTTGAATAATATACCACCTTTAATCCTGCTTCCTGCCTTCTCCAGCTGCGGGTCCAGAAACAGAGACAGAAGGATCTGTCGGGTCTGTCCAAGGGTCTGGAGGGAAGGAGTGATGTAGCCCAGCACCTGCACTGCTGGCAGAACGTACTGACAGCTCACAGTTTGGAGCTAGCCGAGCTCATCAACAACCTGGATGAAGAGGCTGCTGCCGACATCCGCAAGGTGCCACTCTTGCAGTACACATCAGACACATTTATGACCTAATCACTTTGAAAGATGCATAAAAATCCACACACAGACATACCATTGAGCTTGATTGAACTTGATTAACTCCCTGTCTTGATCCTCTCCCTGTTACATAGGTGACCATGCGCGTTATCCAGGGTGCCATAACAGAAGTCAAAGCCGTCCAGCCCACTGCGACCCAGGCCCTGCTGACACTCTTGCCCCCAGGTGCGCAATGCTCCCAGCTGCAGGTGGAACCAGAGGCAGGACCAGGCCAAGCCCATGGACAAGGAGCGAGCGGTCTCCTGCAGGGCCAGGAAAGGTTGCATCAGGAAGGCAAGGCAGCCTTACGCATCCTCAGCTACACCAGGGAGGCTCTGCGGGAAGCCATGGAGAGAGAGCTGCATGAGCAGAGGGAGCTCAGGGCACACTGCAGGGCTTTCTTCAGGTCAGTGATATAATAACGCCAGTCACTTAATTTCTGGGAAAGGTAGTTAGAGAATAAGAATAAGGAGGGGAAAAAAGAATGTTAGGAAATATTTCTAAATGAGCACTTCCCAGATAACATGAGACTGTACACATGATACACTACAGAAAAAACGCAGTGGATACCAAACGGTTTTTGTTTATCAGTCTACAACAGGGCTTACGGGGGGACAAACAATAATTATACCATCCTAGAATAATGTTTGTCCACAATTATAGCTCATGAAATTACTCTCAACACAGCCACGTGAAATCTCATGGATGGGACCCTGATGTGTTTATCTCTCTGTCTTCCTTTTCTCCTTCTGTCCCAGTTGTTTGTGTTCGTCCCAATTGACTCTGTGTGAAGATGACCGGCTCAGGATGAAACTAGAGTTTCAGAAGTGTCTGTCTGTGATGGACCGCTGCCTGGTGCTGCCCCACGCTGTCTCCAGAACCAAACTCCACACCGCTCTCGCAGCTTGGAGAAAGGAGAGCGAGCAACTAATGGTGAACACATAGTCACACATTATTGAATTCAGTTGTTATGTTCTTAAAACTTGTTTGTAGGATTAGAACATTACTGGCTCCTGTTAGTGGTAGTATCTGCTAAAAAGTCACATTGGCAGACATAGATATGATTCTAAAGATAATTCAAAGGGAGGAGTCCACTGGTATTAAACAAGAGCAGGAGATAATGGTCCACTTAATGTTTTCTGAAATGAGTTAGAAATGGAGAATGGTGACCAGTGCAAACCACACTGCAATCAGCCACAATTTTGTGGTCACAGGATGAGTGCACATTGTTATTCAGAAATAATAAAGGGCTCCACAGAGTGGTTTCATTTCTAATCACATCATAACAGCATGCTTGGACTCTTTTCTCGACCACCTAATGGATACTGTGGTTTTTGCAGACAAACATGCAATCCAAGGGGAAAACCGGTGAGGCCAGACAGAAAACAGACACATCTGACCTGCTGCTTTTCCAGAGAAGACTTGAGGACAGAATCCAACTGTTTGAGAAGGAGAAGGAGATGGAGAGCGGTGTCATGAACAAGGTAAAGCTGTTTTCTTATTGATTTCTCTCCAATTACTGTTACTATAAGTCACGTTTATGCGCAGGCAAGAAGGAACCTGTGCATTCATTTTATATCACATCAAACCCTAAACTCATTCAGTAGCAGAAGCCATACTCCTTGAAGTAAACGACTATTTGTGTACACAAGGTGCTATTTGTTCTCACAAGAAATACATCCCTTCTAACTATGGCAGGTGATGGAGGAGATGCAGCGGGAGAGAGAGGATGATCTGCTCTCTCAGGCCGACAGCCTGGCGATGCAGATGGCTACCATCCACTACCAGAAGGCTGAGAGGAGGACCAAGGTCTTGGAGACCTCCCGAGCGATGCTCACTCTGCACAGCCTGCTCATTCAGCAGCTCCGAGAGAGAAAGAGCCTGGAGAGACAAGATATGGCCCAGAGTATTCAGAGCCACTGCTTGGTAAAGCTTGACTCCGAGTTAACCCCTGTGCTGTAGCATTTCCTGGTTAAAGGGCTGCTCGAGGGCTTAGAGGCATATAATGAGGTCCAAAGTGATGTGTAATTCTCAGACAATTTTAATTTCTATTCTCATGTTTCCTCTGAGACTGAAACTGTGTAGACTTTTATTAGAGTGTAACTTAACTCCCGCCACAGGGCCTAGAGGAAGCAGAACAGCAGCTTCAGAAGGAGAGGACAGAGTTGGACAGCCTGCAATTGTCTCAGTCCAGAGCTGAGTCAAATCCAACACAGAAAGAGAGGGAGGACTCCGATGAGGGAGGGGAGGAAACCGAGGAGGAGAGGCTGTTTCAGCTGCAGCGGGACTGCAGGATGACGACCATCCTCCACGAGGCGCTCTACAAGTGTGAAGAGGTCATCACACTGTTGGCTGAGAGGTGAGCTGTCACGTCAGTGTTATCTCAGGAGGAATGACGAATTTTGTGGATCAACACAGGCCATTAAATTTTACAGCCCTGAAAGTTTCTGGTGTTTTCAGGTTTCAAGAAATGACTGCCAGCAATCAAGCCATAGAAGATTTAAGAGAACAGATGGGGCTGAAGAGACTTTATGCAAACTGTGACCAGGTCTGAGTTTATCATCTTTTCCCCCCACTGTTACATTTAACACGAGCATATTAATGGCATGGAAAAACACAGGGACATGCGCGAATGCCAGTGAAAGTAGAGATAAACTGTCCTCAAGGTGGCTGTGTGCCCTGCTCTTCATCTCAGGATTTGGACTTTGCATCTGGGCTGGTGAAGCAGAGTCAGCTGTCTACTGAGCTTCTCCTGGAGTCCCTGCGTCTCCTCCTCCCCACCCTCCCTGAAAGTGAACTCCTTTCCATCACTGACGCCCTCTGCCCCAAACAGCACGCCGTTTCATCGTCTGCAGAGCAGGAACCCTCAGGGTAAGAACCAGGTTCGGGGTCAATAAATTAGGTGTACGGTGTAATATTTACAAAATATAGGTCTACAGCCTGCCTTAACTTTACAGTGTTTCCCTCATATAGACTTTACTAGTACGGGCCGCCCAGGTATATTAACAGCTGCCAAAGTATATTTGGCAACATAAATATAAACCGAGAGATTTTAACTGGTAGGCCTATTACGTTACAAGACGCGGACGCGGTTGATATTGTATAAGCTCGGAATGACAGTGAGTGCATAGTGCAGATGTCATTCGGTACCACGGTGGTTTCAATCCACATGCAGCACACCTGCTGCTGTTAAAACCAAATCATTGATGAGTTTTTTAAATACAGCTATAAAACCAAGCCTACTGCTGATGGAAAAAGTCAGCATAGGGAGAGAGAGACAGAAAGAGGAGGGGCAAGCTGGTGTGTTTGCAGTGAGAGACCAGTAATACTAGTAATACAAATACCTATATACCTGGCCGCTGCCACACTGTCATAATGAGAGCTCAACAGTCTTGGTGAGAGGTTGTGTCGCTGTTCTGCCCTTCGGAACCGCGACACTAGACTGTGACGTTTGTGTCACGGTTTCAGAACTGTTAGAGCCCCATTAGCAGGAGGAAAGCTTGTATCTGCACAGATAGTCACTTTGGACATTTAAATGCCCTTGTCTGCTAGTTCATGTTATCCCCCCCCAAAGGAAAAAGGGAAAGAACAACTTCAATAGAGTGAAAAAGTTTTTGCAGTACGCAGCTAGAGTCTCAGCGATTCAAGTTCTATGGTTTTAAGAAAACTGTGGGTGAAGTCACTGATTAAATAGAAGCAGCATTTAAAAACAGCAGATGGCTGAAACAAACCCATCTCCAAATAATGTCTTAAATTCAAATAACAAATCTTGCTTGGACACGGTCCCACAAGGGTCCTTCTCTCTGAGCCAAGATGGAGAGATAAGTTGATTTTACTCGTCATTTAATTTCCTTCTTTTCCTGATACACTGGAACACTCATGTCTGGCCCCCGCTGAGTTTGGATTACTTTACGGATGAATAATGTCTCATGGATGTCTCTTTGGATCGGAGCAGTCTGGCTAAAGGACAAGGGAGTGAAAATGCTCTGTTTGGAACAATATCAAGACGTGTTTTTCTTTTTCAGTTCTTTTGTTACTGCTTTTTGTTAGAATAGAAAACTACTCATATATATAATGTGTGTGTGTGTGTGTGTGTATGTGTGTATGTATGTATGTATGTACCTAACTAACACATGGTTTCTCGTTTGTGCCTGTTGTCGCTAATTTGTATCATACCTCCATCATACCTGAATTTATATCTTCTATCTTCGATGTTCTACAGACAAATTAATCATCTTAATTTTATTTAACAGCAAATGAAAACACTTTGTATAATTGTAAATAAATTCAGGCGTCAATGGGCCAAGAAACCCTACCCTACTAAGTACTTTAATGGAAAAGCGCTCTCCGTCTGAACTAATGAAAAGTTCATACAGCTTATCAGATATTTGGGCCCCCTTAATGATTTTTTCATCAAAGCCAGTCATTTCCTGCAGAGATTGTATCCCACTTACCAGCTGTATAACATATTGATGACTTTTTGACCAGGTGTGCCGAAGGGTTGAACAGACTTCTTCCTGTCAAACTGAGAGAAGACGTAGTGCGTAAAAATATGCTAAATATGCTGAGCTGCACTGTGGACAGAGAGAGGTGAGTTCAACTGCTAGTAGCTGCTATTTAAAGAGTTAATATTACACTATCATCAAGACTCATTTGTTGCTCTGTAACCAACAAACACCAAAGACAAATCCTTTGTTGATGTGTAATATTACTTTCATCAGTTACAAGCCTGGGCTGCAGGGACCACATGCATGAGGTAAACACTTTAACACCCCAGTCCCACTAACAACAGCTCCTTTGTCCTACAAATCTCTCAGACTCCAGGAAACGAGACAAAGTCTGATGGAAAAACTGCTCCCCAGATCCCGCCTCCTGCTTCCCAGAGATGTTGCACTGCTGCTGGTGGAAGAGAAAGCAGAGGAGGAAAGTTTTACCAAAGCACAACAGCCTGTTTGTAAATCAGCCATGACTGAAAACACAGTTACATATCAGCACAGTCGCACTGCAAAAGAAAGGGTTGTGGACACAGTGAGTGAAACCTTACACAGCAGAGCAGAGGAATACAGGATGGCAGCCTCTGCCACTGGAGAACGGTTGTTTGTGTTTCGGGATCCACCTGAATCATGTGACCGTGTTGATGCCCCTAAAAGAAAAAAGAAAAGGAACTTCCTAAATCTGAAGAAAGGCTCAGTGGCTCCAACAGACCTACCTTGAGACATACAAAGAATGTCTTTTGCAAGGTTTTTTTTATGATGATGGTAATTTATAATGTGATTATACTAAAATCTAAAATAAAACAATAGTTTGACTATGTAGCAAAAAATAATCGGAATGTATGTAGCATCTGGCTTTGTTTCTAAGTAAAGGCAGCTGATGTTTTCAGTGGTGTTTTCCTGCTCCTCAATTCAAATTGTAAATCAGTAGTATGACTTGCAAGGTCATTGAAAGGACCTGTGGTCTTCTTTTGAATGCACATCTTTTAAATGGTGGGAAAAGTCCACTTAAGTACACACTCTTAATAGATTTACTTTACAAATGAGTTCTGGAGAATAACCCCACCCCCACCCCCGCTTCCTGTAGTATTAGTGTAAACTCCTAAACATTAGTGTCAAATACTCTATTGTTATTCCTTTTCAAAACAATAGATATTGAGTTTTTGTATAATCTCCTTACACTTGAGATACACAGACACATGGAACGTCCAACTTCATAGTTATCTCTTGTGCAGATAACAGATAAAATGTACCCTTGGGTTCCCCTTGATGGTCTTTTCTCACATGTTGGCTCCCACTGATAATTAATGGCTGTCATCAGTGACCTGGTTTGGGGCTTAGACTGTATGGGATTGGGCAATTTACAAGCCAGAAAATTGGGTTGGAAACTGTCCCAAAAATGTAAGGTCGTGCTGTCACCCGGAGAAGCTCAATCATTCCTGGTATTTTCAGAGCGTGCATGAACAGTGTTTGCTCTCCAAAACACAGCAGAGCCCCAAATGTTTTCCTCAGCCTTGCTGCGCGTCTACGTCATCGTCCATCGTTTTTTCCCCCTCCACCACTCCATCTTTATAACTACAGCAGGTCCTCCTCTTTACTGTACAAACACAGTTGACTGTCACAGCAGCTGAAAGCAGTCCTGAGCAGCCACATCGACGTATGATATCCGACATGAGGCCGGGACTCGCCGCTCTCGTGTGTTTCTTCAGCTTTGTGCGGCTGTCGGGCTGCGCGCCTCCGACCTGCTACTCCAGAGCGCTCGGCCTGAGCAAAGAAATCATGGCTCTGCTGGACAAAATACACACGTACCATCGCACGGTAAGCACTTTGACGTCTGGTTGCATCGTCACATTGTGCAGACACGGTTGCGTTAACCCGTTTTGATGCTCAGTATTAGTATTCTAATGATAATGTTTGTTGGGTTGCAGAAAACGTGTGCTGAGGTTCTGCCTACGGTCTTCCTTGATGTGCATGTAAGTTTAAAACAGTTGGAGTAATGCATACGATGTTGGGACACATTTTTTTCCCGACATTCCAACCACCTTTCACCCACTGATCACTATTTCCAGGCATATCAGTTAGATATTAAGAGCTAATGACATTAACCCTTTCTGTTTTTCCTCCTACTTTCAGTCATGTCCCTCTTTGTCTCTTATAGTAACTTTAAATATGGAAGTAGGCCTACTGCACGTAGTCTTTTTTGGAATAACCAGGAGAGGAAGTGAATAGTTGTAGTCACGATTTATAATGGATAAGTGTGTGTGTGTGTGTGTGTGTGTGTGTGTGTGTGTGTGTGTGTGTGTGTGTGTGTGTGTGTGTGTGTGTGTGTGTGTGTGTGTGTCTAAAATTTAAGTTTGCCAATACAAAACGGCTACACAATGCATTTTACTAGAATCGTGATGGTGACAGCTCATTAAAGAATGGTAGCACAGTGTAATGTGTTTGGTTTTTTGATTAAACTGACCCCAACTGTGAGCTTATGACAGCCTTATGGCTAATAAATAATACAGGCAAAAATTGCAACAAAAAGATTTAGATTTAGAGTAACTTTTATTCAGTTTCACTCAAATCAAACTATGTCACTAACCTTTCTGACTTTATAAGGGTAAAGGGTCAGCACCTGAAATGTGAGTACTTCACAAAAGCATCATAACCAGTGGATAAAACAGACTGCTATTTACAGAACTCTGTATAGCTCAGGTGTTGTGACAGTTCATTTTGTTCATAAGGACCACAGCTGTTGATATGGTGACTGACAGCAAGGTAGACCAAAACGTTTGTGTGCAAGCCTCACTTAAACAGTGAGTGGGATGCCTACATTCCATTGAAACTGATTAATTTAAGACAAACTCAACAAGTCAAACAAGACAATGATCCCAGTTAAGAGCAGGAGCTTTCACTCTCACCACACACAGGAAGCTAATTCAACGCAAAAATTAGTGCACTGTTATTCCTGTGCCAAATATTACCTTGTATGTTTCGGTGGCCTTTTGTGTATGGTTGAGGGTTTATGAGAATATCTGAGTACCCTAGATTCAGAAGAGCTTACTCGACCTACAAGGAGTTGCAGTCAGTAAATACTGCCATGCAAAAACAAAATCTCTGATAAGAAATGACTAATTCAGTAGAAGATTTGTGAATAGCAGTGCACAGTGATCATTGATGTTCATTTTAAAAGAGTTTTTTGATCTTTCTAGAACTCGTGCGTCACTGCCAAGCTCCGTGACCTTCTCTACGTGGTGCTGAACCATCCTGACCAGTCCTGCAGAGAGCGTCCCAGGATGGTGCTACTCAAACTTAAAGTCCAGAACTTGTACACCATCATCTCCAGAGTTTGTTATCGGGTAAGAACATCTAAAACGCCTGCCGAGTTTTTCACCATCATATTCTTGTTTTCCAGCTTGAGTGGTTTAATCACATGCATGTCTTTGTTTGGTTGGCAGGACCTGGTGTTTTTTACAAATGACTGTGAGGCTATTGATACTGGACACAGTATCCCTCACTATGCAGAGGACAGGCTCCAGCTGCTGCAGGAGGAGCGATGAGCAACACACATTGGTCATTTACATTCATAAAAACATGAGCAATATGTAGAGTGGTAAAGCATGTACAACACACACCACAGCCTGTACTGCATTAGAAGCATCATAAGCAATACACGCAGTGCTGTTTCATGTCTTACCTAGTTGACTCTGTGTTCGCTGCAGACTCATGTTAGGGGAAATGTGTGGCTACATTCCAGCAAGGAGTGCAGAACTTTCCACAGGAAATTTGCTGAATGCCAACCATGCCGATGAAAACCTTGAAATAATAAACCAATAAGAGATGCTTGTGAGCAGGGCTTAACCGTTGCTTACTTACCAGGGCTGATCAAAGCTTCATGTGTAATTAAGAGAAATATGTTGTGTTTCCATAACCCCTGGTCCGACTAAGATGTCTTAAAGGAGCACTATCCAGCATTTTGTAAACGTGAAGAGTTGAACATGGTGGTTGAAATTGTTATGTAAGAAATAGATGTCCCAAGCATTGCTTTCTCGCACTCGGTTTGTATGGTGTGTTCCTTCAGACTTTTCTCACGTAGAAAGTTTTTAAAAAACTTTTATACCAAAGAAATTACGACAATGCTGCTGCTTGTATTCAGTATTTTCTAATGGCCGTAAGCAAACCCGATATAAAATAATAGAGCCCTCACTGTCATAGACATATTAGAAACGTGCCTGTTTTAATGTATACTTTATGACATTATACATATATATGTCCCTCATTATGTAATAAAACATCTCTTTATGTATCAACTTGTTCTGTTGTCTGAAGTTATTTCCATGTCTGCCAGTTGATTCTGGGAATCCCCCCTATAAACAAAAGTGAATCTCAAACTGCATCACCGACCCTTGAATGATCTTTTAATTAATAGGTTTCTGATATGTCCTTTACAAGGCAATTTAATTATACAAAGCAGAGAACAATTACTGTCACCCCTTGGCAGAGTTGTTGTTTTTTTATTGTGCAGCATTTAGCATCTTTGCTGAGTCTGCCAGTTGATTCAATCAACTGGCAGACTCAGTTGATACTGAGACCAAACTGGCTCATGTCTGTAAATCAGCATGATGTCCCTTCCTCATATTTTTTTTGACATGAGTGAAGTCAGTTTCACTCTGATTTTCAGTCCGCATGTCACAATTGCTGACTTTTACTGTTGTATATTAAGTTAGCATTGTTTAGGTCAAAGCACAAAAAGCTTTTTCCCTCTACAAAGCAACGATAAACTGGTGGTTGTGACTTGAAAATGTGATTGATGAACTGTAAGCGTTGTGGCTTTGACACAAACCACAGTCCCCACTCTCTTCCTGCAAGTGGATACAGATAGAAAATATTAACTCACACAGTGAGGACCGACAGATTTGTTTTAATATTGGCATCATTGTTTTACTTGCCATTAGAGCTCTGTGGACAAGTAATGGCGCAGTTGCCACATTTTTGTTAATTGTTAAGCTGATGATACACGGGGCAACTTTTTGAGCAATGTTGCTGGGCAATCTTGCTAGTGGCAAGTCCGGCTATGTTTTGAACAGATAGGGGCGGTGAGGGGAAGGTGGCGGAGTGGTGGGGGAAGGGGATTACAGTAGTAATCTTTACTCATTATCACTGATGGCAACGTTGCCCTGCACGATTGCTCTAAAAGTTGCTCCGTGTATCATCAGCTTTAGGGCTTCTTGGATTTGGCAACAAGTATGCCCGTCTGATTTAATGTATGGCCTGTGCTGCCCTCTATTGGCAATACTGTGTGATCTGCACATAGACAGGAAGTGGCTCAGTGGATTGTAACGAGCGTTAGAATGTGGAAGAAAGGGTATTTAAGTGACTTTAAACGTGGCATGGTTGTTGGTGCCAGACGGGCTGGTCTGTTAGGGTAACCAGACCTTCTTGTTTTCCGGGGACAGGCCACCAAAACCGGAGGCTGTCTGGAGCTGTCCCCGGAAATGTCCCCGTTTTTAACTGTGTGTTAATCATAGACTGTAAAAGGTGCTAACAGACCTGAAATCAGATTTTAGGTGGCCAGAAAGACTCGACAGTAGAGCATACATGTGTCGTGCCGAAAAATGATAGACCGCAGAAAACTGATTATAATTGATTTCATTCAGAAGTTATATTTGACAGATTATAACTCAATTAGTTTACCTCTTAAAATGCCTTCAAATGGCCAAAACAACACATAAAATGCAATATTCTACTTGCCAGGAAGTGATTGCAGCCTCTATATTTATTGACTGAAAGGTTTCTGCTTCAAAATGACTTGATTTCATTTATATTTTATATTAATATTTGACAGATTATAAAACCAAAATCATCCCCCCCTTTTTATTTCATATTTAATAACATTATATTTATTAATGACATTCTGACCACCAAACCAAAACAGTCCCCGGTTTTCATTTCTGAAATCTGGTCATCTTATGGTCTGAGTATTTTAGGAACTGCTAATCTACTGGGATTTTCACATTCAACCATCTCTAGGGTTTACAGAGAATGGTCCGAAAAGAGAAAATATCCAGTGAGTTCAGTTGTGTGGACGAAAATGCCTTGTTGATGTCAGAGGTCAGAGGAGAATGGGCAGACTGGTTCGAGATGACAGAGAGGCAACAGTAACTAAAATAACCACTCGTTACAACCAAGGTATGCAGAATAGCATCTCTGAACGCACACCGCTCCTGTCAGCTAAGAACAGGATACTGAGGCTACAGTTCACGCAGGCTCACCAAAACTTGACAACAGATGTTTGGAAAAACTTTGCCTGGTCTGATGAGTCTGGATTTCAGCTGTGATATTCAGATGGTAGGGTCAGCACTTGGTGTGAACAACATGAAAGCACTGATCCATCCTGCCTTGTATCAACGTTTCAGGCTGCTGGTGGTGGCTTAATGGTGTGGAGGATATTTTCTTGGCACACTTTGGGCTCCTACCTACCAACTGAGCATCGTCCACGAGTATTGATGCTGACCATGTCCATCCCTTTATAACCACAGTGTACCCATCTTCTGATGGCTACTTCCAGCAGGATAATGCACCATGTCACAAAGCTCAAATCATCTCAAATTGGTTTCTTAAACATGACAATGAGTTCACTGTACTCCAGTGGCCTCCACAGTTCCACAGTGGCCTCCAGATCTCAATCCAATAGAGCACCTTTGGGATGTGGTGGAACAGGACCATCTGTCACTTCTGGAGGGTGAGCAGGGTACATGCAATGGTCATCCAATACTGCTCGTTTGGATTATTTATGATCAAGGGGAGTTTGACAGTGCCTTGATCTGTCACAAGGTGGCACTGGTTGTCGTAGTTCCATATTGTTAGATCAGATGAGGATGGTTTTTCATTATTTTATGTTGACTGTTTCTCTCTCTCTCTTTCTGTGTGTGTGTGTGTGTTTTTGTTTCACTGACAGTAATTATGAACATTTTTTACATTTTTATTCTGAAATATAATTTGAAAATACAGATGCAGTACTGCAGCCTGGAAACAGAGTCAAATCTGCAGCCATTAGGCTATGTTGAAAAGGTTCAAACCTTTTCTTGCTGTGATGAGAACAGGGTGAGAGTGAGAGATTAACACAAAATGTTACATTAATAAGCGATTAAGCAGGGACACATGGGTTCACAGAGATTTTCAAACTTCTGATAATGTAACAGCTTTCCAATTAGCAAACTTAGAGCTTTATTTAAAATATCTAATGGCACATTATTATTTTGTTGTTATATATCACAATCCACAATCATGTCACAACACCCAGCTGCCATTTGATTATTCTTTAAACACTGAGCCAGAGTCAAAGAAAACATCAGTCTTGAGAATCTTACAACACATCACAATCATTTTATTATCATTTAACAGCCTGCAGTTTAAGTTTGAGCTTGGCCCATGTTGCAATAAGCAAGTTTTTCTTTTATGCGCCAAGAATCAAGTTCTTGCACTTCTGAACCATCAGGTCTGAACCCCTCACTGCTAATTAACCAACCCTGCAAAAACTTAAATGTTAGTCAGCCGCATGTGGCTCGTTAAGAAATCAGCCCACAGTGCGGTTATAAAGCTTAATTGCTGCGCTTGTTGATCATCATTAGAGGGCCGCAGAATCCACGTGATTTTCTAGCATTAAGGCAAAACGAGAACAGAACATATAAATCGCTGGCGGCCAGGTAATTTAACAATTTTAATGTTCTGCGACACTGCAGGAAAGATGCTAAATGCTGCACAATAAAAAAAAAAAACAACTTTGCCGGGGGGTGACAGTAATCGTTCTCTGCTTTGTTGAATTAGCTAAATTGCCTTGTAAAGGACATATCAGAAACCTATTAATTAAAGGATCATTAAAGGGACGGTGATGCAGTTTTGATTCACTTTTGTTTATGGGGGGGTCAGGCAATTTTCCATCACATTTAGCACTTTTATTGCATCTTAAAAAGAAATGCTGCCTCATTAGGCCACATAAGAAAATGTTTCCCCCTTAATTTCCAATAGGCGATTGGCACACTCTCCTCACTATTGTATGCTGCTCAGTAAATGTGGATATGGGGCGTGTTAGTGTTCAACCAGTGAGATTCAAAACTCTCACATATTAGCTTTCCCTCCTGTCAGCAGTAAATGTACCTTACAAACGCACAGTTGTTCCACTGATTTAACACGCTGAAGTAATTATTCAGTGAAGGGTCACCGGAGTCTGTGAAGAAGGACCGAACAGCCATTAACAGTCAGTCAGAGGGGATCACTCTGTTGGTATCTCGGAGGTTCACAACTTCAGCCTTCAGTGTAAGTGGCCAAAATCTGGTCATGAACGTAGGTCAATCAAAACCTTTCAAGGCAAGTAGGACAGCGGACACTTGAGGATAGGCTATAACCACAAAATTAAGGCTAGGCTATATCATCTTTGTTCTTCATTAGCTTAATTAATCCGTTCTAACTATGTAGCTTAGCTCTGCTTGTAAGCTGCTTTCATCAACATGGGCGGTAGGCCTACAGCCTAACTCATTAAGACAAGGTAGTGATAAATTGTATAAGCAAGCAATTCAAAATGTATTATTCATCTGCTTGACTGTCAGCATAGCTAAATAGTCATCCGTGGCTCTAAAAAGTCCAGCTCAATTATGTAGGCCTATTTAGGACTATATCTTTCCTTTAATATTGACTTTTACTGTGTGGCAGTCTCAATACTTAGGCTACTTCATGGTGAGCTTATTGCATTTCATTTCTTTACATATGTCTTGGCTGTAATATTTCTGTTTCGTTACCTAGAGAACATGTGGTTTTCTGCAAGAGATTGATTTTATAGGTATTTTTGGTGTATTGGCAGCCGCAAGAAATTGGTGATGATGGCTGTGTCTGCTGGTAACACTGATTTATAGTGTTCTTGCTGCATTGTTAACAGTATTTACAGCACGTGGCTCTGAGTGACTGAGGACTCCCACCGCATTGTAGGCTACTTTGCAGAGCAAGGACATAGTCTGCCATTCTATTAATCTATAGGCTATAGTTAAATATAAATATTTTCCTTGCGTCCTAATGCCTTTATTTTAGCCAAGATCTTCTCTCATATCCAGGACTCAGAGTTCACATGTTGTGAAAAACAGATGAGTAGGCTAATTTAATCGAAAATGTGCCTTTTGCTTTTAACTTTTTTTTACATGAACAGAAAAAGACATTTCATAGTAAGCAGACAACTGGATACATGCTTCAAGAAAGAAGCCATAATGAAGGTGAAACAGCAAAATTTAAAAAAAAAAAAGTATTTATTATTAGATAAAACATTATTATGATTATAGCCTAGTTTAGTCACTCCTGCACCACATTTTTCTGAAAAGGCCCAAAGCCAACAGGCTATTCAAAGAAGATTCTTCTGGCAATGACACTAAAATATTATTTTATAAAGCTAGTTTTTGTTGAATTCAGTTTAGTTTAAAACGTTATACTTTTTGATCGAAAAGAACGAGCCTTTTTAATGTTACTCCGACTCTGAACAGAAGGTGGTGGTTTGGTATCTGGGAGATACAGAGAAAGTTACAAGGACTGGAGACTAGTTTAAGATCTATTTTCCCCACATTTCAAGTGGTTGTAATGGACATGTTAAGGCCTTAAGGCTAATGTCTTGCAACACCTTGTCTAATATTTTGAATGAATTCACAGCACCTGATGACCCTTTTATACTCAGCCAGGCCAACATGTATTGACATATTATTTCTCACAAAAAAGTCATGAGCAGACATTTGTTGCGAATTTGTAAAGAACCAAATGACATGAATACACTTAAAACAGCAACTCCCATGAAACGTGTCAAATTAAATATGGTCAAATCTAATTGCTTCATTAATCAGGTATCATAGAGGGTAATTAGAGTATGGCGGTAAATAGAGACTGCATTTGGGCAGACTGTTTCCGCAGAGATCATAAAGGAAGCAACCAGCAGTTTTGACTGAAGAAAATCAACGTGAGCCTAGATTTGTAATTTACTCTGGTTTAGCCTAATAGGCTATGTCGCAATAAAAACCTGGGTAGTGGGTCCACTTGTAACAGTCTTTGTTAAGGAATAAACACATATAACTCGACGAACTGTAATAGCCTGTGTTAATTCAGTTTATAAAAAGTCACATAGTCTATATGTCTCAACTGAATAAAGGTTAAAGGTCTTTTCCACTGACTTCTCTGCTTTAATAAACATTTAACCAAGCTGTCTAGGCGACTTCTAATAACCCATTTTCCTTTCTTGGGGATCAGTGATCAATGGATTTTTTTTTACTGCAGAGTCAAACAGCCTCCTGTGATCTTTTGGATGATATAAACTAGTGAGTTTTGTTTTCTCTTTGGCTTCTGGCAAGATACGGAGAGCCGGGGACAAAAGAATGAAAGAGTTGAAAGAATGAACGGATCCCCTTTGGTTCTTTTGTGTCAAGTTTCAACTCTTTTCAGACTGAGCGTCCATCCGTGTGATTTCAACTTATTGTCAGGGGTTCTGTAGCTATTAATTTATGCCTCGTGGATAAAATGGAGCAGAGATTGTCAGAGGAAAACACACCAACTAAATAAATAAAAAATAGACTATCTGGCCTTTAGTCAGGCAACATCCACCATAAAATAAACTCCAAGAATAAACGTGTAATTCATTTGATACTAAAAGATGTGGCAAGATTGGGTGGGAGATTAAAAGCGTGTTGTGATTCTTGAGAAATAGCTCAATAAATGCCTACATTTGGGCCCTTGTTTAGGACAGCAGCCTGTCAGCGCTGAGGAGCAAAAAATCACAGCACAGAGAGGAGAAGTGTTGCCCGTCCCAGTCCCCCGTTGACATTTTAGGAATGATAAAAGTTCCGCCTCGCCTGGAGCTACAGCCTGGCTGGAGCCGGCCTCCGTCTGCGGCAGATTGCCTTCTTTGCTCATTACAGCAATTATTTTACTCCAATTTAACCCCTGCCTGAATGGCAGAGAACTCGAGAGAAAGCATTTAAAACCTGCTGCGGAGGGGCCTGTAATTTCCCCTTGTCTGTTGCCTGTTTTGCCATTTAAGTCTTCCTGATGGCAGAAAATGACTCCAGCGTTCAACCGAAGGATAACATATTTGCTTTAGGCTATGTGTTCCAGTAAGGTAATATGTTCATATGAGGAGTGGCATACTGGTTTTAACACCCTGTCTTCTCCATAATGGGGTGTCACTTGGCTCATTTTACACCCTAAACACTCAGTAATGACACTCTGGTGGATTGTTTACAAGCATTTATCTCCAATATTTGTCGGTGTGTTTTGAAGTCAGCACAACTGGTTGTCCCCCAATTCCCACCCCCTAAAATCTTCTGGCGCCAACAAAATCTAGGTTAGTTATTTTAAAGCAATAGGCAACAGCTGTGGCAATACATTCCACCAAATAACATCTGACAAGTTTAAATTCACAGTGCACACTAGCATTGCAAGGGTGCATATACCTATACTGGAGCGCAAGCCTGAATGGTTTCATTATCGAATACCTGACGATAAATTGAAAAGGTGGGCATTATTTTCTCAATATTGTTATAGTGTGTGTCACATAAAGCCTTTGGCCATCTCACTGACATTCCAAAAGGCATAATATTTCAATTATGCTCTCGTCAAGCTGATCATTATTCATATTTTTAATTATTTAATACGGTTTAGGCCTGATAATAATTATTCCCTTCTGCTTTTACCCCCAACTTGTTAATCTTAAGATGATATGTCCAGGAAATTACAGAACTCACAAAGACTTAAACTTCCCTCTAGAATTGTAAAATATTAAGTAGGCTATTACTTGAAGTTTTCATTACACCATTAAAAGAAATATTTTCCAAGCTTGGTTCCTCCGGCTTTATAAAACGACCACAATAGTCACATTTTGGTGCTACAGGCACCCTGCAAGTGTCAGTCAAAACGAAACTGCTTAATGAAAAAGAATAAACAATTTATTGTTAAGTTATGTCACAAATATATTCATAAAATAAATGAGGATATTCTTCAAATATACATTATTTTACAGTACACACATCCCTTCCGAAGGGAATCACTCCAACAGACAGTGCTGTTATAAAAAACAAATGCTGTGGTTCTCCAAATTCGCAAAGAGCATTCATTGACACTGGATTCAGTAACCCACTGTAGTGACGCGTTGATATGAAAAGTATGGTTTCTGCAGCGTGACAGCAGCCCACAGATGCGATGGAAGCCCAGCTTATGTTTGTCAAGCGGCGCAGCAGTCTCTGACTTACTCACAGAAGCCGTTGTAATAGCCTTTTACCTGGCTGTAAGCAGCCATGAAGGTAGAGGAATGGGCTATCTTTGATACACTTTTGCACAGCCTAGTGGCCATACTTAACTGTCCATTCGTGATATGTCATAAGCCTACGAATTGTTTTCCACCTCTGCACCGCAAAAATGTCCATCTTAAAGTCATTTAGTCTCACGCTCAGATTATTTTTCTGAACTGAAGATTTCTAGTATCAATACGTGCTTGACTGGCATAATTATTTCCAAGTCCGCTGACAAAAACTGATTAAGACTCGAGATTAAATGACTAATAAAGCTGGATTATTTTTGCAGTGTGTGAACTTACTGGCAAGGTCAAGAGAAGTGGACAAACTTCAAGGTCCTCAGAAGGGGGTCTGTTTGGAGGTCTTGGCCCCCTGACAAGATGTGACACTGAGCTCACCGCCAGGATGTCTCTTTATTTAGTACACTCTCATCTCACTTGTCCAAAGGGCCCCCTCTCGTTCGGGGCCCTCAGAAAGTAGCCTAAACCCCCTTGTGTGCTACTGCACGTGCCCCTCGTCCTCCGTCCCCGTCAAGCGAGGTGGTACATACTGTATCCGACGTGAGCGGCGTACAGTCCCACGGGGGAAACCGGCAGCGAGTGCCTCTGGAACGGGTGCGAGCCTTGGTAGGACGCGGGGATGTGCGCACCGAGAGGAAAGGAAATCCCGAAAGCTGGAGGCAGCATAGGCTTAGCTGCCATTTTCAGTTTTTCAAGTTCGGCCTCCTGCAGCCGCTTAGCTTTGGCTCTCCTGTTCTGAAACCAGATCTTGACCTGGGTCTCCGTCAAGTTGAGGGAACTGGAGAACTCTGCGCGCTCGGCGATAGAAAGGTACTGCTTCTGGCGGAACTTCCTTTCAAGGGCCAGCAGCTGGGACGTCGTGAAGGGGGTCCGGGGCTTTCTGTTCGTCTTGTGTTTTCGCAGTGGACAGGCAGGAGGACTCAACCTTCCTGTAAGAGGACAAAACGCTTTCATTTTAAACCTTGGATTGCAATGCGCAACATCAAACAAATGAATTGAGTAGCCTAAAAGTTGTGTGAGTGTGAAAGGAATCCTTCGCCACACGCGTCCAACATATTTAATAACAGAAAGTGACAGATATTTAACTGAGATATTATTTATTTCTGTAATCTAGGCGGTGTACTGACACCAAACTTACGTGGAGGTGTGGGAGAAAAGCGAGGACTCTGTATCCATGAAGTCCTCTCTTGACTGTCCGGACTCTCGGGCTTAATCAGCACGTCTTCTGGCATGTTCATGATCTCGCCCACTGAAAACGTGGAGCTCATGTTTAAAGCAGGAACTGAAGTATCCAGACTGCCGAAAGAGCCCATCCTTGCGCCCTTTCCGAGCGCCTGGGACGTCCCGGGAACGGACGTGGCATCCGGGGGTTCCACCTCTCGCCTGGGTTTCCTATCAGCCATCAGTGCCTCGACGCTGAAGGGCAAAATTGCAACTTTGGGTTTCATAGTCTCCTCTGCGGGGCTCAGGCTGGTCTGCATGTCGTCTCTGCTGACAAGAACCGAGCGGGGAGGGAAGTCTTCGGTTTTCAAACCAGCGGTCAAAGCTGACATGGCGATCGATGGGGCCATACAGGTCCGACTGGCACGGCTGAGGTGGCTAGTTGACTCTCGTGGGTATAGTTGAAAGAGTTGCACAACGTTACTGCGGTGCGCCCTGAGGTGACGGTATCCTCATGTTTATGTGACCAAATTGGAGTGCCTGGCTGTAATAAGGCAGGCGTGGGGAGAGAGGCGGCCAATCAGGGGCGAGATGGGCTGGTCCAGGCGAGAGACAAAAAAGAAATCAGAGTGGGAAAATTAACAATAGGTACTTTTTTAAACAGGCAACTTCAGATAAACACAACAAACTCTTAATGGGCCATGGTTTCATCAAGACTTAATCCCACAAAAAAAAAAATCTTTCCAGAAATGCAGAAATGACCGTTACTACTCTGCCGTTAGGCATTTTAGAACTGGGTCATGTGCATTATTTCTATTATTACCTATCATGTTTATATGATCTCTGATAGGCCTGACTTTCCTGCCCCAAACATTTTGACCAGCTTTATTCAGATCGACCCATATGAGGACTGACGTTGGCTATGTGCTCAAACTGCTTATGCGAGTCTTTAATATTGCACAACAGTTTACTGCCCCCTCTTTATGCGATGAACCTCTCGCAGCGCGCTGTTTATTGATGGCTGCGGGGCTCTAATCAGATTGAAACACACAGGCCTTCGCAGTCATTTAGGGGTAATTATCGGGCTTGGGGGAGGGATCACTCGGATTTTTCCCCTTTGACTACATCCATTAAAGTCAAAATTGATGTGGCGTCGGGGGGAAAGAGAGGGGGGCAGCGTGGAGCCAAGGAGAGATTTAACCCAAGACTGTCATTGATTTACCTGGCTATAGGCTACCTCAGGTCCAATCTCATTATTAGGAGTCCATAAAAAGTGGGATTTTAAAAAATCGTTATTATGGTTTACAGAAAACATGTCAATATGTGCTATAGTATTTCATTTAGAATGGAAAAGTACTGATGCGCTCATAAAGTTTGATATTGTACCCAAAAGTGTTGCTGCTCTTAATTTTAGATTTAAAAGCCTTGTTGTAAAGACATGCATAGATCACCTTTATTCTGCTGTGTAGCCAGTTCCCAGGAAAGCGACTGCGTCGCTAATTGCCAAGCATAAACAATCTGTCACGATTTGTCAGTCTCCTTAATGGACAGACAAGTTATGTTGTTTTTAGGCGCCAGCAGCGCCCGGATCAAAGCGCTCGACTTTAGGGAGACTATTGAAGAAGTTGAACCCGCACCGAGAGCGCAGCGCCGCCTCCTGCTCCACCCGCCCTAGCCGAGGGACACTGAGCCATTCAGCCTGAAACATTTTTGCTTTTTCTCAGCCATTCCCATCTATTCAAATGAGCGCCCTAGTCGGCGTTGTACAGCTCCTCAGAAGAAAAGGCCGGCGCCCACTGGTTACTCTCAGAGTGTCGCGATAGGCCTACTGAAAAGGATTCCTAGGTGCAAGTATTTCCCAAGATCCACATCAGACCGCAGAGCTGAGGAGGTGTTTGTTGTTATGACTTTGTGCAGGAGTATGCGATGTGTGAAGTAGGCCTACACCCCATCCCAGTCATCCTCTTAATCTATCTGTCACCGTGCCATCACTTTAGGAATTAAAATAACCCAGCCAGGACCACAGGGGTACCGCAGACCCCACGTTTGGAACCAAATGCGTCATAAAGATTAAACTTGTTGTGGTGCAGTCTGGTCATGGTTGAAATATCAAATGGCTTCCTTCGCTTGAACATTGTAATTAAAATTCAAGGTGACATGGTGATTTTACCAGGGACGCAGGCACCTGTTTTGCACGTATAAGCGATAAAGATGACAGGATAAGGTAAATAATTTGCTATTTGTAGAGGCGTTGCAGAAATAGGCTGTTGGATCTTATTATGGCGGACTAATGTTAGCGAAAGTGGAATCAAATAAAAGAAATGTGGCTTCTTATGTGTGTTGCTTTTATAAATGGTAGGCTATAATATTGTTAAAATGATTAGAATAATAAATCAGTAAAAGGTGTTTCTTTAAAAACAATTTCTTGCAAAATAGGTAGCCTTGATCTAGAGTGATTTCCGGTTGTCACATACTTATTTAAACTCCCTTATTGTTGTCTTGCATTTTTTCAACAGATAACCTGGATTTAGTTTTGTGTGTGTGTGTGCGCGCGCACGCAGGTAGCAAGGCTCAGCTTGCAGCTGCGGTGTTTGGAAACACTTAAAGCCTCTAACCTGGAACGAGTGGCGTGGCACCGAAGGCTTTGAAGTCACCGAGGCTCCGGGCTCCCACGTCCTTCTGATGTACCCTCTGCTTGGGACTCAGACACTAAACAAGTCCTCCAACCCCGACTAGTTAAACAAGTCCGCGTAAACGCAAATAGGCTCACACACGCGAGACGCATTAACGCGCGCTGTTTGGTGAGGTGTGGCAACGCACAGACTGTGCAGGCCTACACATCACCAGGAAAATATGAGCAAGCTGCTCATATAGCCTACTCATCGCTGCTTTTTCCTTGTCTCCACTTTATTTGTCTTGTGAACGGAGAGGACAGCGGGGAGGGGAGAAATATGAGCAGGCTGCTTCTATTTTCCTGGTGATGTCTAGGCCTACTCCTTCAGAAACTCTGCAGGTCTGAGATAAGGTTATTCCCACTGCGTTTCCTCCATGTTGGACAGTGTTTTCACACGTGATGACCTTATTCCTATCTGAAACATAATTATCTTCTTATAAAGTAAGTTACCTCAGCGGAATATATGACAAAATAGCCTACTTCAAAAAATCACGCTGCCCCGCAATTATTGTTGTCTGCTTCACACTCCACCATTTTCTCACTTCGCATCAATAGCTGGTGATTTAATTGTGATCTCTCTCTGCGAAAAGTTGATTTTAATGAACATCTATTTAACCTGATGGCTGCAGTGTCCTTGTCTCCACTTTATTTGTCTTGTGAACAGAGGGGACAGCGGTGCTGTAAAACAATGTTCGTGGCAATTAGCATCCCAAACATTGGCCTTTAAGAAGACTGATGTGCCATGGAGAAGACGATTACCATACCGTTATATTTAAATCCCGAGGCAACAAATGAAGGTCCGAGCTGAGATACAAAACAACTGTAAGGCTCATCGGGCCTTTATTTAACTTTATAAACTACTTTGATTCCCAGTCAGGAGGCAGGGACTCCAGACAAAGGCCCATTGTTGCCTCCTCTGAAAGTTGTCTTAACCCTTTTCATGCAAGGTCTGTCAATTTAGACTATAAAGACATAAAAGGGGGAGTCGATGTCAAAAGGCATTTTAAGGCAAAATATTTGCATTTGGTGCAAGTAAATGACTTTCGTCTGGAGACAATGACGTCGCTCAAATGTGAGTATAACTCCTATATCATGGTCATGTTCTAGATTTATTGTGAAATGTGCGCCTACTTAAATTTCTTTGGGAGGTATTGTCTGATGAATTTAACTCTATTATTTAAATTTGTGACAACCCCGAGAAATCCTTCAGAGCTTGGTGAAACCATCTGAGCAATATTATTTTAGTGAGTTTGGGTTAATTTGATAGTGAGGTTATGATGCTCCTCAGAGAGAGATGAAAGAAAACAGCCGTCAGTCCGGCACAAAGTCTCCATAATTATACATAATGTATCCTATTTCAAAGCAATTAGCGCAATCAGGCGGATCGGGGCACTTTGCTGCCAGTATTAGATAACAATGCCTCACGGTCATTTAAGTTTCAACATGCCATTCACACGCTGGCTCGCAGGACCGCCTGCAGACGGGTGCTGCAGTCAGTCTGGCAGGTGTATGTCCAAAGTCAAAAGTCCTCATCTCGTTTTCTGATGTTCCGTTAAGCCCGCCACAGAAAACAGTGCTTGCAAGACATTTTATTACAATTGAATGGGCCCATTTATATCTTAAATACTGTAGCCTATAGCAGACGATTAGGCTCTGCATCGAAAATTAAATATAGGCTGATATTATCATATAACATAGGCTACATGTAGCCTATAGCCCATGACATAAATCCTGAAGAGTGTGGCATTTTTACGTTATAAATGTTTATAAATGTTTCACAAATCATAAAGTTCTAGCGGATCAATTAACAGTTAAAGCTTTAAGAACACATTATAATCATTTAAGATAATTGCATTATTACTATGTAATTCAAATAGGCCTATTACCGTAGCCATTTATTATATTTTAGTCCAAATTGCGATGATTTGAGCTCATAGGCCTACGTTTTTTTGTGTGTGAAAAAGTGAAATTTAAAAAAGCTAACAATCTCACAGGTTATTTAGGACTAAATGCATCCTGTTTAGTAGCAACAATTAACACTCAGTTTTCTTTACTTCTGATATTTCAGAGAATCAGCAATAGTTGAACCTAAAGCAGCAAAAAGTCTTCAGAGTCCTCTAAGCAGGGAAACAGCAGCTCTGAGCGAAATAGACTCCAAATGTGAAGGCACGCTGGGTGACGATGATAAATGCCTCTGGAGCTTTTAGCGATTAAACGACTTCATGCGGCTTGGGAGGGGGGAAGAGAAGAAGAAGAAATAGATGTTTTCTCGAATTATTAACTCTCGAAGTCAATCAGATCCACCGCTTAGTGAACTTTATTTCCCATTCATCTCCCCCACCTCTACCCGTCTGACAGGCAGGATGAATGTGTCCCACGGTGATGATAAAAACCCTGTAGCGGTCCAGAAAAGGAGAGTTGTCGCCAGCCTAGCAGGGGGCAACACTGTTAGGACAGTCTCCAAAAAGAAATATGTGCCTGGCATCGCCTCAAAATCGCCCGGAAATTATGCATGATGACTGTCAACAAGAAACTATCGATATCCCGGCACTCTGTTGCCTCTGATATAATGCAGATGACTGTCGAAAACCGGAAATATGGTCTAATGTCCTCTTTTCTGTTCTTTTTTTCTGAGGGGGTAGCCTAGTCTACATAAAAGAGCGTATTATGGTTGATAGGCTACTAAAGTTTTAGGCACATCAATGGAATAGCTGTTAAACAGTCCCGGTGCTCGGCTTTTAAATAGCCTAATCATAGGAAACCGCTACTTCGGTGTCACCGAACTTATTTAAGAACCACAATGCCTCTCGGGAGAATATCATCCAAGGTGATTAGGCTAAATAGATAGGCCTAGTAATTAGAATAAATAGGCTACATGAAATAAAGTGGTACATTTGGGCAGTCCTAGCCTCCTTATTTTCAGATGGTGCGTTATCATAATTTCGCAATTAATAACTCTTTACTGTTGTAAAATCAGCGGGTCATTGGCCTGACATTGTTTTAGCATTTTCTATCTGCACCCAAAAAGTAAGATAGGCTATTTATTTAAAAAGCACATGGAACTTGCTCAATCTCATTTCCAGTGCCTGAATTCAGTGAGGCGCACTTCTTAAAATATAGTTGCATTGTTGTATTAGGCCTATACAATATATAACATTTAAAAATAAGATTCACGGGATAATATGGCTACATATTATTATTATTATTATTATTATTATTCAAATTTATTGCTATCATTTAGTTTTAAAAAATCACACAATCTAAGGACATTTGAAGTCATTAGAAAAAGCTAAAAAATTGATTATTGGCTTGGTTTGTAGAGAGTTTTTCTCTTGCGTTTATAATGAAAGCAGTACAATATTTCCATTTTTCCCTCCGTGATTCCACGCGCGCGCGCGCGCGCACACACACACACACACACACACCTTTAGTCAGATAGGATCACTATCCCTCATAGCCTGACCTCTGCATGACTTTAAAATCAAAATAATTTCACCATGTGAGCGGCGGTATCAGTTTTTCTGCCCGACATTCATTCCTCTGTAAAACTTAGATAAAACTGTGGCTTTTAAATTTACAACATTCAATCGTTCAATCAAAGACATCTCAATTAACCCGAGGTATTGGTGTGAAATTGAATTATCGCCCCTTTATTTCTTTCACGCCATTAAACAGGAAGCATACTAAAATCATTTGCAAATCATTGGCCTGGATAATATGATATGGGCCATCTAAATGGACTGATTAACCAGTGACAAATCACGGGATTTATTTTGATTAGTCGATCATTTGGGCTTTTCAAACCCCCAGTGCGCATGTTGATTAGGAACTAAGTAGAGTCTTAAATGAAATGCTTAATAAGCGCATAACAAGCAATAGTTTGAGCAACAAATCATTTCTGTAATCGGGTATGAGGGGATTAAAAAGATGCTTACTGTAATGCTGAGGTAAATGATGAGGAGCATCAAAACGCTTCCACCCATAAGTCTCGGTGCTCAAAACAAATTGCAAGAATAATGAAAACATGTGCAGTCTTATTTTGGAATAGAAACGCTGCTTCAACCACTATTTATGATACAACAAGTATTATTACAACAATGTATTATTATTATTATTATTATTATTATTATCATCCTCATTATTATTGTAGTGTAATCTACTAAAACTAAAGATCTTGTTGTTAAATAATATATCTTTTAAATTGAGTGATTTTGTGTTTTTTATATATATTATATATTATATAAGTTAATATTTATTATAGTGACAGCATATTTTATGTTATTTTTTTCTGCAGTTAGAATAAAATCTGTAAATGTGAGAATGGAAAAGAAATTTAAGATACCAGGACCTCCCATGTGTAAAAGCAGTAGGAATCTCTTTCTTATTTGACAGTGCCAAGCATGATATCACAAAATAATGTATATTTTATATGTAATAAAGTATGAAGTACTTACAAGTTATGAAGATACTATCAATATTTTACATCTCAAATAAATCAATTTTCCATTGAAAAACTATAATCACTTCCCACTTTCTCAAGATTGGCAAAAATAATAACTGTGGGTAATTGTGTTTGGAAATGAATTCGGTGGGAACTGACATCAGATATAAAAAAAATAGGTTTTGAAATGCAATCACAAGGATTTATACAGCAGTGTGTGGTTCAGCCATTTAAAAATATCGCCGCAAAAATATCTGCCTTGCCCTTCCAGTGACACCATCCTTCACAAAAACCTTAAGCCCATCATTTTGGGCTGTTCCCTCCCGCTTTAGTTCTGGCCAAAGGAAAGCCAGCCAAAACAACAAAGGGGGGCAGAATCAGGGGGTTTGTCTGGCAAGTAGTGCTGTGGATGTTGAGCCACTGCGTGCCCATGTCCTTCAGATCACAGCATAGCAGACTTGGCTCCATCCTAATCTCACAAGTCTCAACAGTCTGGAACTCAAGTTTATCCAGAGGGGGTTGAGCCTCTCGTAGCCCCACCATCACCATCCCACCTATCCCGTCCCAGTACTCCGCTTGCCTCCACCCAGAGGAACACTCTGTCAGTGACCCTTTGCTGACTCCAACTGCCTAATCCTTTAAATGTGGGCAAAGCCTGAAATGATGAGTAGTTGGGCTTTTTTTATACAGGTGATGTCCTTTGCCTTGCCGTGATTCCCTGTGGCCAGCAGGATCAGCCGTAAGACACAGGAGATCCTCTGGTTGTAATGGGCCAGGCTGCAAACCCCACATCGAGCAGTCCGCAGCAGGAATGCAGGAGGATTTGTGCGACATTCAGCCAGTTCACTACTGCAGGGTACATCCCCTTCGTTCGTTTTGAGAAAATCCAGGCAGGGGTTTAACAAATCAGAAGATTTATTGACAGTCACACAAAGTGATAAGTGATAAGTTTGTTAGATAACATGAGGAAACTGAGATTAGTTTGGGGACATTTAATTATGGGAAAATTCTGTCAAATCACAAATTTTGTTTGTGAGGTGTTGTGACTCCTTGGTGGCATGTAATAGGAAATATGGTGTTTTGTGGTGGCCTCTGTGTATCCGCCAATGAAACCGTACTGCAATGAAAGTTGGATAAACCTGCCCAGTAAATGGCTAAACAGTAAAAACATATTGAAGCTCTGCATTGACTGGCATTGCCTTAAAGTGACTAATCATACAGATTTTATGTGTATGCAATTGGTGCATTGTGTTGTTTATAGTTTGGTATGGCAGTTGAAATTCAGGAAATTCAAAGCCCAGGGTGTCGCAGGATGTTGTTCATTTGTGCTGTTTGTGTTCGGGGTCAGGATAAAAAAAAGGGATTTAAACACTAATTTGAAAAGCCATCTAATCACATCTTCAAGTTCAATGCCGTCATCACTTTATGACAAAATCATTATTCATTTCAAGGTGTTGACACATACACATCCTAGTGCAAACACACCAAAGATGCCCCCTACAGTCACAGCTCCTCAAAAAGTGAGCTCACTTGGGCAGCAGCATTTGTACCCGCCTCCTTCCACAACCCCACCCCTCTCCTATGGGACACATATTTAATTTAATTAAGGCCTGTCAACGCTATTGATTTTGGCACTTTCAATTATGGCCCGGCCGTTTATGGGCTCCATGGGCTGTGGATCTACTGATCTGTGATGAGGGGAGCCCTATCAGTGCGGGACCACATGGATGAGGAGCCTCTCTGTCTTCCTTATGGCCCTGCGCTGTCTGCAGGAGACACTGACGTATGGCTGTTGCCTCCGTCCCACTCCCCTCCTGCTACCCATAATTAATCCCTCATTAGACAGGTCTTTATTGTTTAATTTGTGCCGTTCGTAATCAAATTGGGCAGATTAATTGCTACAGAATTTAGAAATAGGGATGAAAAATGGCCATTTTTAATTGCCTTCAGGTTTTATTACGCCCGGGGCTCTTTAGTTAGCCATCACTGGACATGGTGAAATATCTCACACACTCAGGAATTTTCTCTACATCAGTTTTTGGGCGATGAACCGTTATTGGGGTGCTCATTTTAGAAAGCAAGGCTGCTTAGCAGAAGCTCATTAAAATGTTTCTCAGAGATATATTTTCCCTTGCATTCCTAATTGCAAAAGTCAACCTTACAAATTCTTATGTTTATTTATGGTCGTGGCCTTTTGCTTGTGTTCTGTTTGTGAGTGCTGGCTGGTCAGTGATGTGTGTGTGTGTGTGTGTGTGTGTGTGTGTGTGTGTGTGTGTGTGTGTGTGTAAGAGAGAGAGGTTAAGTGAAGGATTTCAAGGAGGTGTGTAAGTGTGCATGAGAGAGTATGTGTGTATATTAGAAAATCTTTATTAATAGAGTTATATGATGTGATAGACAGTGTAAATAAAGATAACTTTCTGTTTGTGTTTAGGAAGGATGCAGAGTTATTATTAATGCCTCTCATATCATAGTTCCTTCAGAGTGCAGTGGAGAAATGGGATTTGGATGAATAGTGCTGGGTGTGACAATAAAACTGTAACAAGCTATTTGTTTGACACATTTTTACAGCATATATTTAAGTGGTGACTAAAACGCCAGTAGCTCCTAGCACTTAATAAAGAAATGCGTTTGTACGCTTTGCACAGGCACCTTGTAAATGTAGTTCTAAGCCAGATTTAAGTGAAAACAGAAATATTAGAGTCACTTTGTATGGGTTGAGGTTCACTGAGTTGACTGAAAAAGTAAAGGTAAACCTTTGTTTTATGCACCAAATCTACGAACAGCTTGACTATTGCAATGTTTGGTAACTTCAAAGTGAGATGCAATCTTAGGATTTTAAGTTGTACTGATTCTGAAAATGAAAACTTGTGGTGGAGAATGTGGTGGAGACATTCTTAGTATGTATCCCAAACAGAGCAACAAAATAAGATATAGTATAATACAAAATATATAAAATATATCCAATATTGATGATCTTGACGCATAAAGAAATTAAAATATTACTGCTGATTGTAGCTTTATTCTAAAACTTACAATTTTAGAAAACATAAACAAACTCTGGAGAGACTTTTCAATGCCATAATAAATGCAATTATTTATAAGTGCACATATACAGGATACCTCTGTGTGCTCTGTGTGTATGTGTGCACGTGGGTGCAAATGCAAGGCTGGCTGGGTATGTATGTGTGCGTGTAATGTTTCAATGACATCATTTAATGAGAGCATTGATGTCAGAAGTACGGTAATTGCGTGGGCTGTAGTGTCACCATACACCTTGGCAATTATAACGTCACTCAACGATTATGGTCCATTATCTCTCTGAGAGGCCGGCAGTCCAAACAATGGAGCCGCACAAAACTATATGTTAATTGCTAGCAGACACAACTAGATGTGTGGAGCCGGCTGAAGTGGTATATATATATATATATATAGCTTCTGTTGAGTGTATGGGAATTATGAGTGTGAGTTACACAAATTTGACCTGATGGACAGATGAGCATAGTGAGAAGTACAAGTGTGCTATTTAGGGATGGATCTAGCTGCTAAATACAGTGTAGGAGGAAAGCATTGGATGGCTCAGTGGAAAATACTAAGAGCCACTTGAACAGTGGAATTAAGGGTAATTCAGAAAAGGATATCGACTCCAATGCTGACCCTTTTTAAAACTGAAAACTTGAAGAGAAGTTGGCTTTACCTTGAATCATTAAATCCAGACGGGACACAAGTGATCTGCTCGCAATGGAATCTCTTGGATGTGATATTATTTATTAAACATAAACTTGGTTCCACATCTGTAGACCAAGTTTTTCCAGTGGATGTGCAGGTACTGTCCACCATTTTGTGCCCTCACTAACCCCTTTGCCCTCTCTGCACCACTTGAGACCTTATAAGGCAGCGTGGATTCCTCTGGCTTGCATGCTTCGTATTATCTTCACATCCCCCTTATTCAATATCTCTGATGATTATCTCTGTTGAAGTTGAGGGCCATGACCAGGAGCCTCGGTCCTTTTATGCACAACTGGATCTCGGTTTATGCTTTCTGTGTCACACTTGTGTAATTGGTTTAGTTTCCAGCAGATGGTTGCTCACTGTTACTGTGAACTAACTCTAAAGTGATTGTTACAATTTATTGTATTTTACTTCAGCATGTTCAGATGTTTTACAGGAAGGCATGCGTTCAGAGTTGCACCGACCAGGGGATGACAATCAAACTCACACAGCATCATTGGATAACTTTTATAAAACCACCCTTCATTTAGTCTAACGACATGCCATTCAGCCCACTTGGCCAGAAGTTCTTCTTAGAAGCTGAAAGCAGGTTAGCGAAACCAAGTGGCAATGACCCAGAAAATTCTAGGCATGTTTTAATTTTTGCTTGACTTGCTAATCAAAACAATATTTTTCCTCACTGAGTCACAATGAACTGTCTCCATTTTGCACCTCTTTAAAGTTATAATCCTTAAAATGTCAGTCCTGGTTGATTTGGTGACGCCCGTGGTTACTGGTGGTGGTTTAGTGCTACACATCCCAGAAATCTGGGGGAATACTCGCTGAGCAGCTACTTGGTCAGAAATATAACAGAAGAGTAACTGTTCTGTATCTGTTAATAGTGCACCCAAACAAACTTACAATGTGTAAATAAAGAAATTAGTCAGTAATTAGCCCCATCATGCCACAAGCAACCATGATCTGATTTCAAGCTGCACAAGGTAGTTTTGGACACAACAGCAGGATATATTAAAAGTAGTTGGTTACCTTGCTGAAAATCTGCATCTCTTCATCTAACATCTTCATCTGTGGCTCCTCCTTCTTGTTCCATTACCCACTGCAATATTTAAAATAGATCCATTGTCAAAAAATGTTTGCAGATGCAATGTTGACGAGAGTTGTCAGCGCTAACCTCCGTGACAAATACATTGCATTTCCTGCAACTTCTTCACAATAAAAGCCACCACATTTTCCCCCAGCTGAATGCTTTTAATCTCGGCCAGTAGGACACGTTCAAGTTTGCATTCGCAGTAACTTAATCCAGCTCTGAAACTGCTGTAGGAGACTGAACAGTAAACAGGCTGATATCAGTGAGATAAAATTACAAACAGTAATGCTCGATTACATGCGTACATTGTTTCTTTTGAACAGTAGGTAATTTGAAACCAGCATGGGAATGGTAGACCCCACCACTAACAATGAAACCTGCTATATAGAGGTAATTAAAAAATATAACTCCAAACAATGGCTATTGCAGAAAAAAAGCCAAAAAAAACAAGAAATGTAGTTTGATTTGATAAAAATCTTAAAGACTAAAACTTAAATTTGCCATTCAAAAACACACACACTTGAGCGTCTATATACCAAGACACTCATTATGAGCCAGAGTTGCAAAGCTAATTATAGTTGCGTTGGGCCGCATTGGTGAGGCGTGCTCCTTGCTGTGTGGTGGAGCCACAGAGGCTGCACAAACATCTCCTGAGAGGCCCCGCTCCTTGTTTAATGAAACATTGCAGGGGCCCTGTGAATGCACACAGCGAGGCACAGCACAATCTGATGGACAGTGTCACTGGGGCCATGCCAATTATGCTTTCAGCAAAAGCCCCCCCCCCTCATCTGTACACCTCCTCCTCCAAACCCAGACATAGAAAAACAGGGCAGAGATACGATTACTAATCTGCCCCCCAAAATCCAAACACTAAAAATGTTTGGATTTGTTTGTTCAGTCATCAAGAAGTGTTTCAAACTGAAGTGTGGGTCTGGGAGGGGATGATGGTGTAATGAGAGTTTGCAACTTCAGATGTTTGTTTTTGTTCTGATTGGATTGCGTGAGGCTCGATGTGTCTCTGAGTGCTCACTGGTTTCATTATGGGTGTAGCAATTTACTTTTAATAGCAGCAATTTGTTGGGTATACCAGTGTCATGGACATGGGATCGCAAAGAAACTACTTCACACACACTTGGTTCTGGACAGGGTACTGTAATACAGTAATCATGTTTTCTGACTTGGCGGCTTGGTAATGTTCTGTATGCCATGTCTGCTGTTTGGAAGACATCACTACAGGAGCATCTGAACATCCTTCTTCCACCTCTCTGTGTCTCTGCTCACAGCTACAGATGACATCCTCCTCCTCCTTTGAGGAGCCTCTGCTGCTCTTTCCAAACGGATGAGGATGTGATTAAGCACTCTTCTTATGGACTCATTCAATTGGATAGCAAAGGTTTTACATCCACCTGACACGGAAGAATGGATATTTAATTTGTCAAATTCTGTAACTGAATAGAAGTGAGACATCACATATGTAACTGAACAGAGAGCAGGAGACAGGGGAATAGAAGAGAAAGCAGGTAAAGAGACGGGTTGTGAAGGTGATTTAGGTTCTGGAGTGAATGTAAATGTGATCAGAAGAATAGCTACCACGGGTTATTGTCTGCCAGAATAAGATCCCTCTCTCTGTCAGTTAGACCTCCACATTCCTGAAATCATTAGTCTTTACTTGCAGAAAAGTGATTGGAAAGCTTAATTGTGTATTTTATTCATTTGTTATATTGATAATATAATATATGAGCCAAACTATCCAATAAGTAAAAAAATGTGACAAAGCAAGTGCATGTGTTCATATACATTATAGCACTATCAGAGAGGATTTTTTAAGCTTCAGAGGGTAAATTGATATTTGACCATTTAAACTTCAAAGTTACAACCCTGTTTTGTTCTGGCCACATGTTCCAAAATCATTCAGGAGGTGAGCTTGTGCCTTCCCTTTTCTGTCTTTATTCTCTTGTGCACTGCGGCAGGGGAGCCACTCAACCAACAATGGTGCATAGACCTACGTGTATACAAAGGCAAAAGGGGCCTGTAAATGAACAGCGGCAGGCCTCAGAGTGTGAGACGTGGTCATGTCTTTATTTTTGTGAAACAGGATTAGCGAGCCCATGAAAGGGGACAGCACCCAAAGCGACACGATTATGGGCGGTGTCAGATTCACTTTACAGTTTGAAGAGTTCCCTCCTCTCCCTTCCGGGGCGAGGAAGCAGGATTGCACTCGGCCGCTCGTGAACCCTTCATGCGCGGCTTTTTGTCTGGCTTTTCGAGGCTGACACGAGGGCCTCTTCCACTCCTGCACCCCCTGCAGCACACAGCTCATTGGGCATAAGAAACACAATTAAATTCAGCTAAAGCAGGACCACTGACTGATCGGCTGTAGCTTAATAGGCTTAAGAGGGGAAAATAAATCTAATTGTGTGTTATTGGTGTGAAGTTAATCCCCCATAGCTTAACACTAGACTGAGTTTTGGTGGATGCGTGAGGCGTGCTCAGTGGTTCTGGAGTAGCTCAAGATCCACTCAATGAGAAGAGTTTTGGCGGTAACAAAGCCAAAGGGCTGCACTTGACTCTTGACAGGGGGTTGAAAACCACTGAAAAGCTTCTTAAGTGGCCTGTAAGTTTTATCAAGTACACACTCCTGTATGAGGAGAGTGCCCTGTGTCCTGAGTCCACACACCAGTGAAATGATGATGTCAGGACCACAGAGCAGAGTGATCTAAGGTTTCAGTTTCTTGTGCAGTTTCATCTGTGGTGAGGAGATTATGAAAGCTTGACATTGTTCCAGTGACTGCAGGCGTGGGAGGTAAGAGGCGGCGTTGTGAATTAATTGTTTCATTACATAGATTTGAGACATATTAGACAGGATTAATATGCAATTACTCTGTCCACCAATGACACATGATCTGATATCTAAGGGCTATGTTAAACGAACCAAAGTGATATAAAACACTTAACTTGCTGTTTGGTTTCTGAAATGGTTTCCAGTCCTGAAGCAATCCTGTGAACTTCTCCGGTCTCCCCATAATTGGAGCCTCACTTTTGCCCTTTTGTACATATTATTAAGTTGTTAAAACTATCAAGTCAGAGGCTGAGCATTTAACCGCATAGCCACACGCATTGTTAATCCTTTCTCTGTTATTTCAACTCGACAAGATGTGGCCTCTCTAAAGGTTTTTGTCTAAGTGTACAATACCTTTCAGCTGTGCGTATGGTCATGGATGTGCTGGTGCAAGATGGCTAAATAGCTCGTGGTGTAAATAGGACCCAGACGAATGAGTTCCAACGTGGATGGAAACAGTTTTCTAACTTATTTACTTTGGAACGATCAGGAAAACCACCTATTTATTCCCAAGCCCTTTTTCTTTGGAAGATATAAATCTGTCTTTAATTTAGTGAGCACTTCAGCAACTCACCATTCACAATGAGTACTAATAGTTCTCCCTTGGATGGCGGCCCTGCGGCATATGAGATTCGTAGCATTGTGACAGCCCCCTTTGCAGCAAGCAAACAACACAGAGCGAAGTCGGTTAACCTCGGACGACACTGGATTCGGATCTTTGCATGAAGGTGTCAACTTGTTCCACCCTGCTGTTTACGCACCATCAGTGGCCTCTGAAACTCCAGCTAGGCCTAATGGTAACTTCCCAACGGTGGGACAGCAGGACTGAGTGGTGGTTTGTGGTCACTTCCAACATGGATCTTAGCTAAAGCCTGGTTTGCAAAGACATGAGATTGTCTAATTAGAGTCTCTAAAGAAACCTCCAAAGATTTTTTAGCTGTTAAAGTGAGAAAAAGTGAACAAACCAGCAAACAAAAGTTAATATAAAACCTTCTTTAGCTAGCAAAAAGGCCTGGTAGACAGACACAAAGAGATAATATCCTTCTTTGAAAGGGCAAAAAAAGGTAAAAAAGTGATGATAGTGATAAGCACCCATTGCTTATTCAGTACTGTGAATACAACAAACTTCCAGAGATTGCAGCATTAGCAAAGATTCAATAGCCGTACTGGCCGATACATTTTTCTCCTGTTTATAGTATAAATAATCATTCACTTCTCACTTTCCTATTTGCAGCGAGTTAGGATCAGGTTGTGTTTACCTTGTAACTGTGGCACAAGCCAAAACTACGTTTTGTAATGACGAGTCTTCAGTTTGTCTTTAATTTGTATACAAATTAAACACAAACTGAAGACTCGTCATTAGAAAAAGTTGTAAAAAAAAGTTGTATTTGTCCTATTGTCCTGCAAAAAATGTTTAAATTTTTAGCAGCAGGGGGCACTTCCAAACTTTTCTTTTTTGTAAATGCTATCCAAAAGATTATTGCACAGACCACATGTTTAGATTGCATTTGATCACACAACATGGTATGATGATTTACTAGCAGAGATAGCAAAACATCTGATGAAGCTCCAGCTCTCCTCACAGACATCACATACAGACGGAGCAGTAAGTGCTTATCTTGGTGAATGGGAGTTGGCAGTCGATAATTAGCACAGTCAGTTGTGTTGTTTTAAAAGGAAAGAATCTCCTTGGAAGTAATTTTGAGTCTGTGATCACAGCCTGCTCACCTGTCTACTTATCTGGACTCTTCTACACATGAGGCCTCTGTTTAGTGTTCAGATAGCGTCTTTGTTAGCCCGAGTGACTTCTTCCTTTGTGTGGTCAAGCATGGAGCAGATGAGCCTTGAAGAGAGAGAGGCTGGACTTCTGTGCTGAAACCTGAAGAGTGCATCAGGATTTTCCCTAACACTGATAAAACCCAGATTTAGTGCGGCTCATAAAACACAAGGCAAATTGTGCGCTTATGGCTATCTGCTTCAGGACCTGGTAATAGGGTCCAGTAAATTTTCATCTCAAATACCACTGCCAACTGAGGTGGATTCTTTTACCGTTTCAACTCTGTGGGTGGGTGGAAGTTTTAATCTTTATTATTCTTCCTAAAAGTGAAAACAATCCTGCCTTTTTTTATTAGTGTTTCATATTTGACAAGTTTGTTTAAGGAACAAAATACATATATATTATCTAATTTTTATCAGTATTTTGATTGGCTGATAAGAAAACAATTTGAAGAATTCCACATTATTTGAATTTCAACTAATATTACATATATAGGCCTTAATGTGGAAAAGTATACACATACATAAAGCAAGACCAAGATCTGCAAGCGAAGGGGCAATAAGTGTTATCATTGGATTAGCTGCATAAACCTTCTTTCCGCTCTCATAGGTCTGGAAGAAAAGTCCTTTCACACGTAATTGAACCCAAAGTTCTAGTTTTAGTATTCTTATTTATCCACCTCAGATGTTTGGTGTGACAGACACATTCAAATAAAGGAGTGACAACTTAAATAAAATTAACAAAATAATAAAATGATTGCTCTCTTTATGTGAAAAGGACATTTGCCAGGGTAAAAAAATGTTTTTGCAGCTTTGTTTGATGATTGTTACACTAGTTTACCATCTTTTGTACAATTAAAAAAAACTTGCGCAATTTTTATTTTTTGAAAAATAATATGATCTGCAGGTCAAACAACAGCACATTTCCTATTGACATCTGTTCTAGCATAGTCTAACACCATCATTTGTTAACCACAGTGCAACAGTAGCTCAGCAGTGATGGTGTGGAAACAAATGTGTCAGCCTGGGGCTCAATTTATGGCTCACTGAAAGGACGGAGAGAAAAGACAGCCGTACTTCCTGCAATTCCGTGTGAAGCCCAAAAGTTAATTATGATAATTACAACTTTCATCAATTCACAGTCACAGCATTCGGATTTCCTTACTTTTCCTGTATTTCTGAGTCAGATTTTTTTCTCAGTCTCCATTTCCCCACCCCTCTCCCTGTTTCACTGTTTCTCCCCAACTCTCTTGTTTAACAAGTATATTATTACGAGTAGTCAAGCGGCTAAATGCAGCAACGTTTTTTTGAACAATAATGGGTACAGTGCTTTGTCTTGACCCTTGAAAATGCCCTGCAGTAAAAAGTAAAGTGAAGTAGGAAGGAGGAAAATGCCAGCAGGCAGTTGTACATGCATATATACATGTTAATATATCAGTTTATATTTTAGTCTTTGTGTGTGTGTGTGTGTGTGTGAGAGAGAGAGAGAGAGAGAGACACACACACACAGAAACAGAACTACAGAGAACCAGCAGCAAAAGAGAGACAGGCTGAGTGAGACAGAGCAGGAACGTCCTCTGGTATCTAAATGATTACAATGAGTCCCTTTCAAGCCGTAGCGCCCATTGCTGTGACTTGATATGATTTTTATCAGATGCTGAAATGCTACATTACCAAGTGGGCAGTAAATTATGTCTAAACCAATTACAGTGGGACCCTGTGCGGCCTAGCGGCCACAGGGGGCCAAGTGGGAGGGGATGAAGGAGGAAGGAGGCAGGAATGAGAGAAGGATATGATAGGGTGGGTTTTGGGGGGTGAGGGGAATAGCTGGAGTTTGTCTTGATTAGTGGAGTCTGGGGGCACACGAGAGTCTGGCGATAAGGCCACTTGCAAGGAGTGTGTGTGTGTGTGTGTGTGTGTGAGAGAGAGAGAGAGAGAATTGAAGAAGAAATGCACATAAACAAGGGTAAGCATGTGTGTGTATGTTTTCTTGTATGTGTGTGGACAGGCTTGGATTTATGTGTGCATTTAGGTGTGTGTCTGTCAGAGGTCAGAGAAATCAAAGCGGAGAGTCATGGGAAAATGTGTTTCAAAGCTGCCCCCAATAAAGCAATAAATTAGCTTCAGTTACCTAATGCTTGTCGAGTGAAACTGCTAAATTGGTTTCATATATCTGGCCAGCGAATCAGTGCATATTCCCTTTTTTTTGACTGTGCACAAACTATATCTGAAATAGATCAAGTGGCTGTGTTATCAGTATTATGAGACTTTAAGAAACAGCTTAATCATGGAACATGATATTTTTCCCATTAATTCTGTAATATATTCTGAAATTAAAAATTGGTAGTCAAAAAGTAATTTCACAAGATTTTTATCATACCAAAACCGTTTTACTAAAAACTGAAACTAAAACAAATGTTTGCTAAAAATCAGTATATATGTTTGCTTTAAAGTACTTATTTGATCAAATTTGTAGCTACCAATAAGAAATATTTAACTTTTAGTTATGGTAGCGACCCCTACATCAGTGCTCTCCAAGGGACAGGAATTTTTTGCTTCAATGCACCGGTCATTTGATTGGTCTAATATTCATGTGTACAGGCGAATGGTTTGTAATGTCACATCACTTTCAATGGTCACACAGGCAGTTAGCAGCTGGGGTCCACAAGGTGTGGCGTGTTTTGCTGACCATTTTTTGGTAAGTTAATACATTGAAGTTCTTTGTATCTCATTTCTTGTTCCTCCGCATGCCGTTGAAATACAAAGTAAGTCAACATTTCTTGGAAAGTAGAATGACAAGAGAACAACAAATAGTCTTTTGGTGCCATATTGCCGTTGCCCAGCAGTAGTGTTCTCAACAGTACATAACTAATGCTTCGTGTGCTTGTAGAGAAAGGTGGAAAAATGTCATGTCAATATTGGTAGGCTACAAGGCTATCATGAGCTCCCTTCAGCAGCGCAGAACAGAAGCTGGCAGCACATCTCCTATGTACGCCGTGAGAAATGCCCACTCTAAAGCCTAGACACTGTTTCCACGAATAAGTCCAAAAAACATTTTAAACCTCTTTTCAAAAAAATGGAAAATTGTATCCAGTTGCTGCAGTATCATTATAACTTATATTCCCATACCCAATTAGTGAGGAGAATTTCAATTTCAGTTTGACGTTGAGTAATGCAATACCTCTGAACTTTGAGTGGAATTGTGTATGTGTGTGTATGTGTGTGTGTGTGTGTGTGTGTGTGTTTTCCCATCCATCTGTCCTAATTTGTTTATTCTCATCCTTTTCATAAACACCATTAGAGGGCAAATACGTGATCATAAACTGAAATGGCTGTCCCTCCGATTTCCTAGGGCAGTTAAAGTGAAGTGAACATCTTTATTGGCCTTTATTGGAATAACTTTCCTGTGCTGCTGATTCTGCTGAACTGTGTAACGTGGCTCACTGATAGGGAACTATCAAAATCTCTTTCAGAGCAAAGATGGATGGCAACAATAAAAAATAAGTTTTTCTGCAACTCCAGAAGTTAGAATGGGCAACATTTAATAATCAGAAACCCGAAAATCAACTCCAGCAGCATCCCTGCTAAAGGGCTTATGATTCTTATGATACATTTTACCCTTCATGCTTTTGTCCCTGATAATAAATGTTCTATTTGTGCACTTTCTTTCTTCCACTAAAATGCTATTGGTCTATCATGTTTAATTACATGTTCTATGTATTGTAAGTCCAGTTTCCAGTTGACCCTGTCACTGGCAGAGAATAATTCATAGAACAGAACAATGAATCACTTTGTTGTTTAAAACCACCTGAGCCATAATAGAGAAATCTTTCATGCCATGGCCAACATTTACCTCTTTTTTATTTTTGTGCCCATTTTCATTGTTAAAAAGGGAGCTTTAAAACTGAAATGAAAATCCCCTTTTCTTTGTAATGTTTATTCTGCCTTTTCCCATATCCACTCCGTCTATAGTGTCCCGCCCCTATTCACCATATTCCCGGATGCAAGCGGCTTGGAGCCAGTGATAGACTGCAGATGAAAGGGGAGACAGAAGGGGGAAAGATGGTAATGAAGCAGAGAGAAGAGACAAGAGGTCCCTGCGGGGACTCTGACGCCTCCCGGGACTTGTTTCGCTGTCAGACCACGCTGGCCCCCACGTCCACAGCTCCCTGTGGAAAAGATGTGTCAGAGGATGTTCTGGGTCAACCATGGGAAGAGTCCATGTCTGAGCAGATAACGGCTTTCTGCCAAATTATCACTGATGCTTTTGATGTGGGCGAGTGTAAATAAAAAGAGAATTAGCTAGAACCAAGGACTAGAAACTGCTGAAATGAATCTGACTTTAATCTAAGGAGCTCCAATGCTTACGTGAATGTAGGGTTCTGAACAGTGATGCACATATGCAACAGCAGCATAAGGAGATTGAAGGTTTATTAATTAGATTATTTAAAGTAGAATATTGCCATACAATACATCCTCATCAACATTTTTTTAATGGTGTTAGCCTGACAGCTTCCGTGAGCAGCAAGCAGCATGGTTCTACGTCATCTTGTGTGCAGGTCTGCTTTTGCTCAACAATTTACCACTTTAAAAGGCCCAATGGCCAATCTGCAGACAATCGTCCCCTGTAACACTATCTGGGCCCTGCTGATAAAATGCAGATGTGGCTCCTCTCAATGTGAATTTGTGACCCATTAAGTAGCGCCCCTCCTCTTTCCTCACCACTCCATCCCTCCTCTTGGCAGAGACTCCAGGCTGCCTTTTCACATGCATTCCCCAAAAGCAGGTATGTGGATAGTATCAGGCTAACGAGTCACAATGGTGAATTTGTTCAACAAGGAGCACCGCATTACTTAAATCCAAGTGTGGCTCTCCCTCGCTTTGAGATCTGCGGACTAGATTGCCGCGGCCTCCCCAGCGTCTAGTTTAGGGACAGACAAAAGGTGAATTCAAGCGCTCCCTTTGAGGTTCACGAGACCTGACTCTAGTCTATTGATGTCAAGTTTCCCAAAATGTCTCCATCGGTCAGCCATCACTGCTGTGACTCAGAGATCCTTTGCAACAGCCTGGTTGTACTTCAGTTTTAAGAGCAATGAAAGAAATCAAGGGCAAATTGAATCATCTTGATAAAATGTCTAGAATACAAACCAGTGTCACATTCAACTGATGAACATGTACTTTCCCATAATTGTCTGCCTTTATCACTTTGATCTTGGCCATAACCACATTCTGCTCTGAGCGTGACAGCATGTATCCTCTGTTTGTACGTTTTGGCCCATAGACTATTTTAATTGGAGGGTAAATTAGTGCCAACAATAAAACTAGTTTTGCAAGGTCATACAATGTTGTTACCATTCTGTAGAGCTAAGAAAGTTATGTTGGAAATAGACTGCATGTAAACAGTATAAACACATTCTTAACACATTACATTACGTGGGCGTGAAGTGATGGTAGCCATTCCAACTTTTATTAGTCTTCTGCACTTTCAATTTGATTTAAAATCCTATCAATTTGTAAGACTAAGCGATTCTTACTCCTCTAAACTCCAAACTAAGGGGCTGTGTTGTTTTAGGTAGAGAATAAAATATTGTCAAGGCTGATTTGAGCAGATCCATGAGTCTAAAGGTTTATCAGACACCATAACATGGCTTTAGAATACTATGAGGAAGGACTTTTCATCTCTGGAAAGTAATCACAGCAAAAATCTATTTATCCTGCATCCTGACCAGCAGGTAAACAGCAAAACCAGTCAATTTACATAACAAGGTCATCTACCAGGAATGTGCCCTTGCATATGTTCGATTGGACTAAGTGGCCTAATGAAGTCGTTGCGTTGCAGAAAAAATTTATGGATGACAGTTCATTAACATTTATTCATTGAAATGAATGAGGAGGCCACCGTTTTCAGTGTTGTTATCTGTCTGAACATGGCCTACGGGCCTCTGGATGCTTCAGTAAAACTATGTTTTCTATTATCAGTTGGCATCTGAAACGCCACTCCTCCCCCCACACCTTCCTGACGCTGGCATTGGCATTTCACATGCCTGTTTTGTAGTAACTGTATGTAACACACAATCTGGCAGTAACACCCACTTCACACAGTGTTTAGCCAGGTATCGTAGGTGAGAAGTTTTGCCTGGCACCCCTAATTGTCACATTTGATGTGTACAGCACCACAAAAGCCTTTGAGAAGAGTCTATCCTCTTTGCATTGATATTTATATTATAACAATAACTTTAGTAAAATAAATGTAAATAAGTAGAACAAGGGGACGGTGTTGCTCTTAGGAAGAGGAAGCTAGAAGCAACTCATTCTGGCACAATGGTGTTGACATCCTGACTCTAGTGAAATCTACTTCTGTCCACTGCCGATGCAACATCCACAACCTGGATGCATAAGTAGTACAAACTGGTGAATTAGTACAATACAGCAGTTTAAAGAGGTCATATTATGCTATTTTTTATTGTACCAGAACAGGTTTACATGATTTAATTTGCAAAAAAAACACCTTCATTTTGTTATACTTCACATTGCTGCAGCACCTCTTTTCACACTGTGTGTTGAACCCTCTGTTTTTGCTACAGTGTGAAGCATTTCACTTCAGTTTGATCTTTGTTGGGAGCTGGACATGCAGTACCAAGTTAAGGACTACTAGCCAATCAAAAACAGAGTAGGGTGCTGAGGTCCTTGCTTACCAGGTCCTGATAAGCAAGGTAGTGTGATCTAAAACAAAGCCGTTTCATTCTGATCCCGAAACCCAGGCAGAATATCCCAAACCAGCTTAGCAACTAAGACTGACGAGCAAGACATTTCAGGGTGGTAAGTTATTAATTTGTAACAAAGTTATCTTTCATATGTAAAGTTTTAACTGTGCAATGTCTTGACATCAACTTTATGTCCATTGACTGCCTAATTTTCGGAAGGGAGCTAAAAATGCTATGCTATATTTGTAAGTAGTCAATTATATTTCATGACTTCTACATAATTCCAGTAAATTTAGTTTTTGACCACCCTGACCACTTCTGATTTGAAAGCAGCCAAATAACAGTGTCTCAAACTGTTTATACTGACCTCATTGTTCAATTTGTAAAGACCCCCCTCCCCATCTGTGGCTTGGCCCAGTACTGCCTCTGGCTATGCTTTTACATACTCTGTGATCTAGCTCATTGCACCACTTCACTGTGAATAGAGAGAGTTAAAGTCAAACCCCGGGGTAACAGAGGAGAGCATTATGGATGAGCAGCCAGTGAAAAAGGCCCATTGAAAAAAGGCCTTTGACAGTTTAATTGGTCGAATTAGTCACGATATTCAAATCGCCTCTGTTGACCAGCCAATGACTGAAGTGTGTACTACTGCAGGCTGGGCCAACCACAAAACTCTGTCCAGATTGCAAACAAGACACATTAGGCTTTCCCTTTCTGCCGGCAAACCCCAATCCAGTGGTACAGCACTTTTGCCAGTGGAGCTCCTTGAAAAAGTTTCATTGCTACTTTCTGGCTACATGGAAAACATTGAAAACTCCTTTATAGTATCTGTCAGCTCCCCCAGTCTCCAACATAAACAGGTGTTCCACCCAAGCCAGTGTATTTACTTATGTCAAGGCTGTGCTTACATATACAGACACTCAACACACTTAACATTCTCCTCAATACAGTCGAGCAGCACTTGGCATCAGTGTCTGCGGCCGGCTACACTGTTTCAAGAAGACAAATTAAAGCCATATAATTTGCCTGCTGAAAGACTCGCTCTGTATCGCAGGTGTCAGGGCCCAAAGCAGGCGTTAACTCCCAACAGCCCCCCAAACACTCACACACACATACACACACACACACACACACACACACATACTGTGCTCACACTAACATGTATGTAAGACAGCTACAAAAAATATCTCAAGCAGTCACTTAGGTCCCCATAGCATGGTTAACGTGGTTGTAAAACATGCTGGCTTGCACATGGCTCCAGCTTGTAATAACTGGTGATGACAGTAATATGAGTGAGTGTGTGTGTGTGTGTGTGTGTGTGTGTGTGTGTGCAAAGACAAACACGAGGACTTACAATGTTGGGGATTATTCAATTTGTATACGTTTTAAAGAGAGTAAGATGAGAAAATCAATGTCAATCATAGACTGTATAAAAGAATTGGACGTCATCCATTGGTTTGTGGATTATGAAACCCAGAGTTTGGCATATTGGCCATCGCCATCTTGCTTTTTTGGAACCAGAAGAGACCATATTTGGACTACAGGGTAGAGCTGGGGAAGGATGTCACCGTAGTGACTTGTCCATCACAAGGTAGTCACGCCCTAAAGCATACCCTGCTTTGCTCTAAGTGGGACCATAATTTACAAAATGAACATAATGCAGGATTGAAGAAGACTTCAAACTACCAATTGAGACCACCATTAAGTGTTTACTGAGGAAATAAATTAAGTGAGAAGTAGGCAAATTTTTTCATAGACTTCTATACAATCACACTTCTTTTTGCAACCAGTGGAGTCGCCCCCTGCTGGCCGTTATAACAAGTCAGAGACACTGCAATGCGGTACAGTTAGCAACAGTACATATGCAACGTCCAGTTGGACTTTCAAAATGAAACTAGTGGTTAACGTTGTGAACATCTAAATTTGGTGCACCATAAGGTTAGCATATTATGGTGATCAGCGCACATCCCTGAGTCACACACAACATCCACCAGTCAGTAAAGGAAATATCTATGGCGGCGTTTCAAATCTAACTCACAAGTGGAAAAGCACAGTCCATCCTGAGTGACAGCTAGTTATGGAAGGTAACTGGGGCGAGTTCAGTGCCGACAAAACATAGCAAAATGTTTTTGTTAACGGAAACGGTGGTGCCTTGTGTACCTCCCCTTGTGTGGGCAAGCGCACTGCATTTTCCTGCCTTTTTGCCAAACAGAAGACAACATACCTCGAAGCCCACTGGAACATAGTACAACGTTGCAAGGAAACATGTCGTTCAATCCGACAACGTTGCAAACCAGTGCATAACATTTTGAGATTGATCTTGCCCCAGGTGTTGTCGGCAATTCAATAAGCTTGTCTATTAGACACAAGAGGCGTCACTTGGTTTTGTTTTCATTGGCCAACTTTTGTATTGGAACTCAAAATGAGCATTTTTTTGTTTCCTTACAGAAACAAAAAAATGCCCCCCCCCCGGTTAATTTTTATGACAAAACCCACCTGATCCGCAGCTGGCACCTGATCTCCTATGCAGGGAAATCTTACTATCAGAATAATGAGCCCTTGAAATAGCAGTGAAAGTAATGTAAAAGTACTGTAAAGCATTACAATTACAATAATCTAATGCATTACATTTTAGAAGTAACTTGCCCAACACTGTAGAGAAAGACCCATTTCTTAGTGGTTGAACTGTGGGTTTCACAACAGTATATTTATACTGTTGTGAAACCCACTTCAAGTTCTTGTGTGATTTTCACATTGCATTATAAGAAAAAAAGACAAACGATTGCATTTCCCAAAATATTGAACTATTCCTTTAAAAAGTGGCACGGTGAGGGATGAAGAGAGGATGAGAAAGAGAAAAAAGGGAGGAAAAATGATAGAGCACTGAAATGCCTAAAGTAATAATCCTTATGAGACACAAAGGCATGCACTCCCTGGTGTTCGTATGTGTGATAATGTGGCTTGGCCTTCAGCCACTTCCAACAGTTAGAGAAAGCACTGGAGAAGAGAACAGAGGCTGTCCCTTCCACTTACCTCCCCCCACCTCTCTCTGACTCTCTCTATATAAATGCTTGGCAGTTTTACGCATGGCTGGGAGCAATTTCCCACAATGTGTAAATTAGTCAATCTCCCAAGTCAGTAAAGTGGCCTTTGATGGGGAGGACATTAATGAAGTGTACCATTAGGCCTCACATTTGTATTCTTAGGGGCTATCCAAGCTTTTGATGTTGCGGGGGCCCATGGCTGATTATCCACATGCCAGCGCTGCATGCCTCTGTTACTACGAGAGGGAGGGAGGGGAAGCAAGAGAAAGCAAAGATGCTGGACATTTAATGTCCTCTCTCTTCTGCTGCAGCCCCGCTGGACTGTCCACACTGTCCTGCTGGCCATTTGAAATTGGCAAGAGAAAGAAAGAGGACGGAGAGACTGGAGAGAGGGGGAGCTGTCCAAAAAGTGCAGTCTAGGAGCTGGACTTCTCCCTGACACTTCAAAGCACTGTCTGGAGTAAATTGCTGTGGACCGCTTCATTCAGAGTAGAAGGGCTTCGCGGATGACAGTTGCATGGTGACAAAGTTCAATTGGCACTGGTAGGAGTGGAGGGGAGGGTGGGGGACCCAGATCAAAGCGGGACCATTGTAATGGTTTTGTTCCGTGGAAAATCGCTTTTTGTCCCCGGCCTTTTCAAGCCAACTCCTGGCTCCAGTCAGAGTAAATGGGATTTTTAACTCCCTTGTGTGGGTGGAAGGGCGAGGGGAGGTGGAAGAGCAGAGGGAGGGGAGATTCTTAGCCTCAGGGTAAGGAACTCAGACCCCCCCCCTCTTGCTACTCCTTTAACCCCCCCCCAGCCCCCCTCCCCCCTTCTGACAATGCAAGGCCAAATGTGTTGATGTTATTGAACCTTTCATCTGAACTCACGTCATAATCTTCACAGAGAAAGTTTAGCAGAGCAATTGTGCAATTACTTTTATTGTAATTACCAGAATGTGACAATGACTTATGTCCTTTAAATGTTTTCTGTTCTGCTCTCATCTGCATTTGTTCACTCACACACAAACAAACCCTCTCTGTTTGTCTTTATGTCTGTCTTTCTTCCGTCTTCTGTATCCTCATTGACGGCCTTACACATGATATCTCATTTTGTTTTGTACTGGGCAATAAAGCCTAACCTGAAGAGGCTGAGTTAAGCAGACTATGGACAAATAAACAATCAGCATCTATCTCTGAGCCCTCATCTTCTCCTTCTCCTCCCATGCTCCCTTTTCTTTTATCTGTATTTCCTAAAACAGGAGATGTGAGGCCTCAGTTGCTTTGAGTTGTTACAAACACATCAAAACAGTGGGAAGTACTATTATTACTATTCTAATAGGATTTCAATGGTCTGTTGTTTGGTCCACCACTTTGGTCCAAACATTTGAGAAATATTTGTTGAGAAATATCTCAACAACTGCTGCACTAATTGCTTTGAAATTCGGTTCAGACATTCGTGGTTCCCAGGGGATGAATACCATTGGCACTGGTGATCCCCTGACTTTTCCCCTAGCAACACATGAGTTTGATGTTTGTTTTTGTTTTTCTTAACAGCTGTTGAATGGATTGCCATGACATTTGGTACAGACATTTTTTGTCCCCCTCAGGATGAATTATATTCACTTTGCTTAATTTTTTTCATTTAGCGCCACCATCAGATTAACATTTTATTGCTAATTAATAAATGTTAGCATGCTAACACGCTAAACTAATGGTACTATACCATGGTTACATTATATCTGTTATACATCAGCATGTTGGTATTATAATTGTGAGCGTGTTTGCATGCTGATGTTTGCATTTAATTCAAAGCACTGACATGACTATGTACAGCCTCACAGAATTGCTAGTGCGACTGCAGCCCTTTTGTCTTGTTTCATCTACAAGTGGACACTGACCTCTAAAAAGACATGACACAGTTCAAGATGTCCGTGAACAACATGACAAATGGCTGTTCCACATAATTGCCATATGCTCAGCGTTTTATACTGATACTATCATTATTTAAGTCATATATTACTTTATTAGCACCTCCTATTCCCTCTAATTTGCTCTGCCATCCATATTTTTTTATGCTTGCTTAGTAAATTAAATTAAAAGCAAGTTTTTTAGCAGTTTTTGCATTAAATCTTCATCTGCCATTAGTGACAATAAGTTTCTGACAGATTCTAAACTGAGCTCAGAAAAGTTGTGTGTGTGTGTGTGCGTGTGTGTGTGCGTGTGTGTGTGTGTGTGTGTGTGCATGCGTGTGTGTGTGTGTGTGTGTGTGTGTCTGTATGCCTCCACACACACAAGGTATGAGGATATTTTAGTAGCCAAGTGCGTCAGACAGAGCTTGAGCTCGGTCTGTGTGATTGACTGTATGAGCTGCTGGCCAAATGTCTCCATTTTTTCCCTTGAGCTCGGGGAGAAAAGTGTTATTTCTTCAAAAGCCCCATTTGAGAAACCCCGCAAGCCTGTAATTGCTAGGGAAAAGGCCGAACAACCTGCCAAGCCAAACACTTGAGAGGGAATTGGAAATATTGTAAACAGTAGAGTAACCCACTCACTGTCGAGACTGAAACGGGCGGTGGGGGTGTTGGAGGGCTGGAGGGTGGCTGCAGATGAAACACAGAGTGTGTGAAAGAGAAGCGCTTACAGATTTATATGCTTTGAATGTGACAACAGCTCACCGTCTCCTTTGAAGCTCCACCAGAATAGGTACCTCTCTAGTAAAAAAAAAAAAAAGGCCTGATGAAGAGTTCTTCTTCAAACTCAAGGTGAAGATATTTGAGGATCACACCTTCGGCAAAACCTGCCACAACTTCAAAAACATTTTATTCCTACACTGGAGATTTCAACTCAGTGATGCCTTTCCCTTCACACTTTTTGAACAGTGAATGTAGTTTATGATCACCAGTAACCTCTTTTATGTGTTGACACAATATTTTTCTTGTGCTGTCAAATAAAAGCGGGGGATTATTTTTCTAGAGCGACCCCATTTTCCCGTCTTAATGACCCGAGTTATGCTCTCCTGGAGTAGGAGCCATTAAAACCCAGTTTGGGTTCAATGCAACTCGGCAGTTCTGTGGGGTTATTTTTCCCCCTCCCTGCTTTCTACACTCGCTTTTTTTTTCACCTTCCCCTTTTAAAAACCAAAATCCCCCGACACCAATTAGAAGGCAAAAACGGAAATCTTTGACCAAACATGACATTTACAGGCAAGAACTCAAGACTTTTACCAGCCCCCCACCCTCGCTCTTAGACACATATTATGCAGGAGCTTTACGTGCAACACACAGACACTGGAATTGTTGTAATTGCTGAGCTATCAAAATGGTGAATCACTGCATTTCTTTGAGTTATAGCCTCATGTTCTGCCTTGTCGTTTCATGTTTACAAAGAGCTGGTGACCTACAAGAAAGGTTTGCAGGGTTTTTGAATCTTAATGAACCCAAAGTAGCACCTCGTATTTCACTTTTCTGCAGCTCAGCAAATTAATTCTTCTTTCACTAATTTCATCTCATGTCAGACTGCCACCCTCAGCGACAATCTGTGTCAGTCTCCAGAAAATTACATCTACATGTGTCTGTATGCCTTCAATTTAACCAGACTGGACCACAGAATTAAATAAGATGGAAACACATCATTAACTCAGACCCCCCTGTTCTCCTCCCCGATCCAGTACTACAGAGCGTACACAAAAAATGTTGGGTAATTACTGATAATTAAATCAATTACAGGCCGTCTCTGCCTTGCCAGCTCTGGATGGCGGCAGCCGTGTCAGGGCGCTCCAAATATTTGAACAGCACAATCCAAATATTCTCTGTTAGCTGTTTTCACTTCGAAGCAAATCATCCGCCAACCTTGTTCTGACGTTAGCAGTCAGCGTGGCCATGTGGGCATTTCCAGCAGGCGGCAAGGCCCTGATGAGCTTCAGCATTAATGACGAGGTGATTAGTCAGCTTTTCCTTCCTGCGGAAGAGGCTCTGCAATTTCATCCAAATCATAGTTTGCTTTGAAAGGTTTTTGGACAATTGTAAAAAAAAAAATTGCAGGGGCAATTAAATTGTTTTTACTCTTTTTCCCCCCCAGATTACTATCTGGTGTTCTTGCAGTCATGGTTGACAGAAAAGAGATAAAATGGACCATTTACTGCCTCCTTTGGGGGTGGGCTCAGGCAGGAAGAGGGAGACGCTGCAGGCTTGGGGAACAGGATGCTCTGCTTCTGCTTTTCAATTCTTGTGAGGTTCAAAATGTAACTTCTAAATTAGCATTTTTGCATGCTTTGAAAACGTTCGTCAGTCAGTAATACCAAGAAAGACCGCACCACCTTTCTTTGGTGTTATCTTTAATTGCTATTTACAATAAAAACTGATTCAGGGGAGCATAAAGACTCACTGATTAATGTTTCAGCATGAGTTGCAAGAAGTCATGCAATGTCAAATCATTTTCTATGGACAGTCTAAGCAGCATTTTACTATCCTACAAGGTTTTGTGTGGCATTATTAGTTATATCTGATCTGGGCCTGTGGGAGGCAGGGTGGAGGTTATCAGATGCAGATTTGGTGGGTAAAGACAGCCGCAGTGGGGAGTGGCCACCAAAGTCTCTGTGTGGTTTTGATAAAGATAGAGATTTATGCTCTTCTAGCGTTTATGGGTCTGGGCCATTGTGGCGATGCCAACTCAGACCTGCGACCACCTCTGTCTTGACAAGCTGGGAGGGAGGCGGATGTTGTTAACGGCTCCCTTTCCTCATACCCCACCACTTCCACTCTATCAACCTCATAATGCCGATTGAGGGCCAAACAGCTACATACTGAGTCTGTGACTTGTCACATGCATGAAGTGAATTCTCAGATAAACCATTTACTGTGAAGAGGTAAAGATGTGACAGCTGCTGAGAGGATTTCCCAAGGGTGTCTCTGTCAGGACACTGTCTGATTTAAGGTTATCAGATCAAACACAGACATTATTAATATCAGAGTTAATAATGAAGGCCTCATTCACATTCTCAGGTCAATGAAGGTGTGGAAATGAAAAATGAAACCTTAGATCTTGCGCACCTCCTCTTTTGTGGATGAAGGAAAGGAAAAGGGAAACATTTTGAAGAAATGCTGCTTTTTAAAGAAAGATTCCAGTGTAATACATCTTTGTTTTTCAACATAATATCCACAATTATTAGAGATTTTGATTAAATGAATTGGATTTTTGCTATACAGGCTAAGGACAACCCTTACTTTGAACAAAATGCAACATGTTAGTAGTTTAGATATCAAAGTGAAGCATTTCTGTATAGTGGATCTTTTCTTAGCGGAATCTCCTTCAACTACACACTGACATTTGTTGCAGAAAGCCCACAGAGGCTTCAGTCGGAAGAGCAAGGGCGCAGAGGGCAAGAGGGGGAAGCAGTGCGCCGCTGTGCTTGTCCCCCCTGGCTTATTGAATTACCTAAATGAGCAGAGGAGACCAGGCTGGGGCTCTTAGTCGTTTGAAGTTTACAAATCATCCTGACTGCTCTGGGGCTTGGGGGGGACGTCGCAAGGGAGGGAACGGGCGGGGGGTGTCTTTTGATGCCTTAAATAAAAACATCAGGGAAACAAACAAACAAGGGAGAGAAAGGGGATAAAGACGAAGACGGTGAAGAGGTGGTAAGTTACCCATGGCAACTTGGGAATGGTGATGGTTGAGAAACCATTTCCTGTATATGATGGGAAAACTGCTTAAGTTCACTGTTGGTATCTGGTCAGACTGAGGACTCTGTGCATGTGTGTGTGTGTGTGTGTGTGTGCAGAAGGGTAAGTAAGTACACAAGTTAATAGTTGGTGCTGGCAGATGAGTTCTTAAAGGAATATTTCAATATTTTGGGAAATATGGATATTCACATTCTTGACATGAGTTAGATGAGAAGTATGTACGGTGAAAGTACATCCAGCACTATTCTCACACCCAAGTCATCACATATGGACCCTTGGTGAATCCCTTTAGTGTCACTGATGAACGCTACAAGTAGGCCTAATATAGAATAAATAACAGAAAAGTAGGGAGGCACTTGGGTGATAAGATTGGTCAGACACCAGACTTTCACCCAGGAGACCAGTGTTTGTTTCTCATAAAAAACAGTCAACGCTGATTATTTTTAACTTATGCTACGTAACTTACATAACGAACGTAAGTAACGAACGTACTTATTTTAAACCATGACATTTTTTTCTAAACCCAACCAAGTAGTTTTGGTGACTAAACCCAACCAATCACGGCTAACAGTCTAACTGGATGTTGCATGTTTATTATTGCTAACTTGACCACGGTGCCCTACACGTGCAAAAATTTTGCTAAAGGGGTACCCAGTATGTTAAAAAGCAATGCTTGAGGGGTCTCCGCCAGTCTTGACTAAGCGTCCGATATGCAAAGAGTTGGGAGTGAGAATGTGATGGCTCTGTCAAAAGCTCACTGATTAACATATCTCAAGAAAACAAAGTGTAAAAACAGCACGTTGTGGGTTCACAGTGGATTATGTCATGGTGTATTTGTTGGACAGATGTAATGACTTTGTGGGGTCTCAGCTGGTTGCCTCGCAACCTCATAGTGACAGATTTTGTTAGCTTCTAAAGAGCAGGCTAGTTTTTTCCAGTTGCTGTTTTGTTCTGAGCATCAGTAGTCGCCTTGAAAGGGCCTTTGCTCTGAAACTTATTATGAAACATTTTGTCTATTTGTACAAAACAGATTGGAAGACATTTATTTAATTTCTGTGTAGATCCAGTCAGAAAACTGTCTTTTAAAACAGAACACTATAATAATCTCACCTACAGCATTTGTTTTTTTTTATTTGAGGTATCAGTTCAAAAATAAATTGAAAACATACGTTTAAAATAATTTGTCTTTCCTATTACAGATTTGTCATTTTGAAATAAAAATATAACTTTGCACAGACACGGACCACTATGATTCTTCTGTACAGACCGATCAATAATTGACTGTGCCTGGATGGAGAAAAGATTGCATGTTGTTAGTACAATCAGGGGCCTTTTCCAAGCTATTAAGTGGAACTAATTAATTATGGCATGGAAATGCGTTAAAATGTCTCTCTCCCACTGAAGACAACATCCATTTTCAGAATGGAAGAGCCTGAAATGTAATTAGTTACATAATCATGGCAAAATAAGGTTGACTTGATTCAAACCATATTGGTCATGTTGCATGTCCCCATTTCCCAATTCCATTCCTCAAAGCATCCGTAATACAGTATTTTGTTTTCAAAAGATATTTACCGATCTCCCTGGCCGTCCCATTTGCAGTTGATTTTTCAGATTCATGAGGCCGGCTCATTTATGTAAAACACATGCACACACACTCATGACCAAAAAATGACAGCAGGGAAAGAATGATTTCAGCATTCAGATTACCAAGAACTCAATCAACAACTGTCTGGGGATGGTAGGAATCCATTTCAACTTTGTGACCCGTTGGCTCTGTGTCTCTGAAACCACGCGACTCGGCTCTAATTGGACGACACAATGTCTGGGAGTTCTGAGTCTGGACAGAACTCACGGCAAATTACCCCTCACTTCCTGTTCAATCTGAGTGGGCACTCGAGCCGTCAAGGGAGCTGTTGGACTTTGAAAAGTGTTTGCTTAGCTTGGCATCTCCGGTAACCGTGACCCTGTTGTAATGAAGAATAATTTACCATTTTGGAAAGTTAATTTTTGTGCATGCCTTATTTACAACAGCAACATCCCAACGCTGCATGGAACAGATCCAGTAATGTGAATGGGTAAATTGCAATGGCACTTATGTGATTTAGTTTTTGAAATGATCTCTTTGGTTTAACAGAACAGAAATGCTTTAAAATGTTTAATGTTGCTCTCTTTTCATACACAAGATATACTATAATTGTACAATAATGTGAACAAAATGTTATTATTACTATGTATTTTATTCATTTATTGTTTATTTGTTTAAACAGGAACAGCACAGACAAGCACAATGAAAATGAAAAAAATATATCATATGTCTAAGTAAAGCTGATTTGCAGGCTCCGTCCTTGATTAGGCTTTCAAATTCAGGGTAAAACAGCTAAATAAATCAATGAATGAATAAAACAGATTCAGAATTAACAAAACTATTTGCATGTGTATAGACTTTGTCTATTTGTGTATGAAGTGTATGTGCATTGATGTTTAGATGCACAAGAGATTCAAATGAAATTCTTCCCCATTACCATATGACAAAGTGTCTTTTATTGTAAAATTATACATTTAAAGTAGAAGTTACAGGTCCTGGTCATGTATAAAATGTGCAGACGGATCTCTCTCTCTTTATTTTTGTATTTTTGTTCCATGTTACCGCACCGGCTCCAGCAGGCTCTGTGTCTCCGTGCTGCTGCCTGGTGAAAGCAGTGTCCAGTGGAAGGGGATTGGTAGTGACATCTGGCAGTTTGATAAAGTGGATTTGGTTTCTTAGGGGCAATTCCAGGCTGCTCTCCCCGGGCGCCAGGCCTACTCTGGTTAGCATATGACTTACATGTGTAGGCTGCTGAGAGGGAGGACTGGTGTGTGTTTGTGTGTGTATGTAAAAGAGAGAGAGTGTCAGTATGCACAGTATACAGTATATCTAAGCAGGTAGTGTGTTTGTGTGTGTGTGTGTATGTGTGTGTGCGGTTTGGTGAATTGAGCAGAGGGGAAGCGGTTAGTTCAAATGGAAAACAGCAGTCCCTCCACCATTTACATTAACGCAAGCCTTTCATCACCAGCTCCCCTAAAGCATGGCCTCTCCCCTTCTAATTTACTTTAAACACACACATTAGTCTCATCACTAAACGCTAATGGCTCTTTATGAAACAGAGGTCTATTTCCCATTTTTCTAATGAAGGCTCTATTTCCCGGCAGAGCCTCCGAGTCCGGTCTAATCCATCGCTGAGATGGCTGATCCGTCCTTCTTTAACATCCTCCACCACCGCAGCAAAGTGAAGACAACAAGCAACATGCAGGCATGTCCAAACACAGAGGCCAGTGCTCGCTAACATGTAGCCGTTCTTCCTTCACAACACATGGTGCGTACAAGACTTTTTAAAATTTCCTCCTAACATGCAAAACTGTGGGCATTTTCATCTAGGAAACCTGCGTTTTAAAGGATCGTTCAATATTTTTCACAACTTTCCCATTACAATAATTCATATCTGTTTTTGTGAACGCATTTGGCAAAATGGATAAGAGGGCTTTTGTAACAGAGCCAGAAAAGCTCAACAAATAACTTGGAAAATTATATTTCAATGCAGCATTCAACAAAACACTATTTACAGAGAGGAATCCGCAGTCTCCAAGCAGAGAGAAGAGAATATACTGGTACCAAACAACAACAGTTTATAGAGCAACTGATTTAAATTGCAAAACATCCATCGTAATGTCTTTTTTGGCCAGATTTTGTTCTTTATGTGGCTTCAAAACTCAATGATTATCCCTGGATCTGTCCTGAGCCACTGATTTATGAACATGTTGTGGGATCCGAGGTTTGCTTTAGGAATGGGCCACATGAAAGCCAAGGTGAAGGTCAATAGCACAGGCCCGCTGTGGCTATGAAAACATCGTGGGTGTTTTCTTGCCAGGGCTCACACACGAGCATGCTGGGCTCAAAGATAGGCCGTGCATTCTGCAGTGCCACCATCAAAAGGTGCGTTCGCTCAAAAATGTACATAGGATTTTACATCACCAGGCAATTTCATATGCTCCTTAATGCAGGAATACAATCTACGACGTGACTGTGTGTCTTTCACACGGTGTTCATGCTGAAGAGGCTGATCTTAAAATATCTGATCACTTCAGAGCATCTATGACTATAGCTCAACATTTTTTGATTGTTTACCTGTTAATCTATGACTGTAGTACACATATAGTGTACATAAAAATATTGTGTTACAAGTAAAATACTCTTAAGTAAAAGAGAAAAAGAATGCATTATGCAGAATGCAGAGTGTTATGCTATTATATCATACCATTGGATTATTATTAATGATATGTGAACATGTATTTTTATGTAGCATTTTAATATTGCAGCCATCAAAGTGAAGTGTTTTTAATGTCTGAACTTCATATACTGTTGCACTGTTTTAAGAGTGTTCTTAATCTACACGGTAACTAAGTACCTCAATCCTTTATTTAATTAAAAGTAAATGTAGTTAAATGTAGGCTACTTAAAGAATCCAAAGTTAAAGTACTCATAATGCAGGAAAATGGCAATTGCAAGTGTTGTTGTTTTTTTGTTAGTAGATTATTATTACTGCTGCGTTAATGTGAAAGCAGAATTTCACTGGTGTAGCTGGAGTTGAATAGTTTTTAACTACTTTATATACTGATGGGTAGTTTAATCATATATTATGAGTCTGTCTGTGTTTTTTATGTAAAACCTTAATAAGCAAAGTTACTAGAGTAAAGCTGTCAGATAAATGTAGTGGAGGAGAAGTATGAAGTGGCATTAAGCACAAATATTTTGTACAAGGACTGGCAACGTTGAGTCACCGACTCAATTTATCCCTGGAAGCCCTGAGATAAGTCTTGGATGAGATATACTTATCCTAGACAGGTTTTTGAGTAGTAAAATCTAAACATTTACATTATTATAAATTTCTTTCATGTTCTGTCCTCTTCATTGTATCTGTGACCTACTCATCCATCTCTCTCTCTCCCTCTCTCTCTCTTAGTGGGCCTCCTCAGGAGGGAGAGGATCTCCAGTCGGACCTTACCTCACCCGTGGCATTGGAGGGGGAATTACAGGGCTCAGTTCTCTCAACTTGACCCCGCTCCTAATTACTTGTCGGATAAGTCTTTTGGCTCCTAGTGGAGTGTTGTCCTAACCTCCACTTGTCTGCTGTGTGTCTAAACACGGAGAAAGGAAAACACGTTCCAGTGGAACAGGGGGCTTAGCCTCCATGCCGCGTTCTCACAGAGCCAAACGCCCCACCGCAGGCTCCCAGGGACTCACACAGGTTAGACTGTGAGGAGAGGACTCCTTCTTACCTCTGTTCTCCTACTCTCAGGATGAATGAGTGGCCGGAGAAGGACAGGTACACTGTACCCTATGACTAGGATTTTATTTTGAAATGAGAGCTAAGCTCCTTGCATTTTGGTAACCGATAAATATAGGAATTTACACTTCCGGGTTGTGTCTTCAGTTTTTTTCTCCTACAGTTTAAAATTCAACAATATGGCCCTCTTTGAAGTAGAATAAAGCAGCAGAAGCTGTGACAGATAAAGTGCACAGTGCAAGCTAGAGGCAGCTGGCTGGCCGGTCTGGAGTATTTTGTAGCACCGTTCTCCTTTAAAAAAAAAAAATCAGTGACAGGCACCAGTGAGTGGAGGCAACCTGCAGCAAATTTGTCTTCGTCAGACCATATTGTCTCAGACGTTTCAAAACCTTTTCTGGCAACCTCCTCTGTAATTATGGCCTCTTCAAAGACAGTGATCAGTTCAACAGCTTAGTGTGTAATAGACGCTAATGATGGATAATAACGCTGGTATACAGAGAGAGAGGGAGAGAGAGAGAGAGAGAGGACTCCTCATAATTGGTTCTTTTAAGCGTTTCTGATGTGACTTTACACTCATCAGGAATGTGTTGCGCTTTTGTTCTTTTTATGAGTCAATTATAAAAGTGATGGTTGACTGACAGATGCATCACTTTTAATTACTTCTCTTTGCAGTGAGTCACACAGTAGTTTCCATTTGAATTAGCACACAAACATGCAGCACTTATGATTAAATAAGGCTCAGAAGGATAATAATTTTTTACCGAAAGAGAAAATTAAAAAGTTAATGTCCATCAACCTCATGGTTTAGTTACTGATCATATCTCCCGAGCTCATGCCTCCAGCCCCTGCTCTAACCCTGGGAAAGCGCTCTCTGAGATTACCATACTTTAAATCATAACAGGGATTATCAAGCTTCGAGATTATCTTCAAAATGAGAGCTACCGAAACCTTTTAGGGTATGTCATCAATCCTGTCTAAATACAGAGCGATATGCACCTTCTTTGGAAAAGGACAATCCTCCAGGGACTGAATAAGTTATTGTCTAATAGCTTCCATAACCATCACCCTTTACCCCCAATAAAGTCTCATTGGCCTGAGGATTGAGTCTGGATTACATGGTAGCTCTGCTAATAATGTCAAACACATGAAGAGACCTGACCCCAAAAACTTACCCATCACCACAGTGAGCAGAAGGTTACCTTTTCACGGGAGTGTTAAGTGTAACACACTGTGGTAATGGGAACATAAATAGCATAATGATGTAGCTTTCTTACAGGTTTTTAAAAAGAAGTTGTACAGAGACAAGACCTAAAGAAAGAACAGCCTGAAAACCCTCTACCTTTGCTTATACTTTATGTGTGTGTGTGTGTGTGTGCATGCATACCTCAGTTTGTAGGCTGCAGCGCTGTGCGTCTCCCCCTGGGGCTGCACTGAGAGGCTGGTGCCAGAGAGTCTCACCTTGTCAGGTTAGCCTGGGAAAATACTCATACAACAGGCATTTCTTCCACTCACACACACAAACACACACACATTCACACATGCTTGCACACTCACATGTCTGCATGCTCACAATGCTTCCCACACCATAAGCAAATGAGCTATTATATTGTCATTAGTGTTTTATTTGCACCACCCTGTCTCTCAGCAATCTGTCACACTGTTCACATGGCGATGACTCAGAAGCTAAGCAATTGTTGCAGATTTGTGTGTGTGTGTGTTTTCACTCTCAAGTGCGCACACTCGTGCAGGTCTGCGCGCTGCACATGTATTGTCCTGTTTGTGTGGTCTTTCTTCGGCCATTTTTGTACCTTCTTGACATGCAATCCATTTCCATTTATCAAAAGCAAAGTGAATCTGAATCCATCATGGTGTCCACTGCGAAACCAGCCCATGATGATGTTTCCCGCAGGGCCTCAGAAACCATACATGATTTAAGTAGACTTGAAATTTGTTTGGGGAACGTCTACTGTACTAGAGCATGTGTTTATGTGCATAGCACGTCATTATCTTTGCATCTTGATTAGATTTCCCAAACGTTTCTCATGTTTGTACACCTAAATAAAAGAATATGATGGCAGGACCACCCAAACAGAGCAATCACCCATGTTAAATAAGAAAAGGGATGCTCATTATGTGGCAGACAGTTTGACGCTCTTTCTTTGCATGCCCTCGGTTTGCTTTATGTCTAAGAAGATCAGTACTAAGAAAGAAAGATGTGACTATAAAGACAGTAAAGGGTTGATGGGGAATGTTTAGCAATAACTTCAGGCATCATATTTTTCTCATAAGTGGAGCAGTGATGTATCTTTTCAAATACAAGAGTTCACAATGAGGAGACATATTTGAACATCTGTCATTTTCTGACTGCTTCTGGTGCACTAATTTCTCTGTGTTTGTTTCCAAATGATTGCGCTCTTTTAAGGTGCGATTTTGTAAGTTCATAATCTTGTCAAAACAAACAAATGAAACCACAACGTGGAACAGAATGAATGCTGGAGGGGAGGGCGCAGAGAGCCGGGCTCACGCCGAGCAGAGGGGCTCTCCCCAGCGTTCGTTCTGAGGAATGCAGCCCTTCTGCACAGTGTTGACAATAGCACTCAGTATAACCCCGATTCCTCCCTCAAGCCAAGATTGATGTTGAGAGTGATTTAATCACAGCACAAACTTTGCATGCAAGAATGAGTTTTAGCTGTTTAAACAGCTAGTTGATATGATGAGATCAGCGACACCAACATGTAGTGATGGTGTATATGGAACAATTTGAAGAGCTGGCAAACATGGTAATAACTTGCAGAAAAAGGGGGAAAAAAGGTTGCTAAACATTTTGAACCATACCTCATCAAAACTACAGCATGTATGAATTCCCACTGCCTTTGGCAAAGATACCTTAAATTGTTCTTTCTGCTGGGATCCCATTTTATCAAGCTGAGCTACATTTAGCACTAAACTGGAATATATCTACATCCTTCTAAGCCCTAAAAAAAATGCTTTTTTGTGTGTTGTTTTTCATATCGAATTAAAAAATGCTGTGATTTTGTTTTATGGCAAAACTCAACTCAAATATAAAACTAACAAAAGTTGGTTCTGAGAAATGAATGATTATTCAAATTAACATTTGTTTGTAATTACCGTCACAAGAGCTGAGATACATCCTGCAGTGATTTGGGTTTTTGTGTCGTGGCTAATCACCCCGCGTTGTCAGGGAGTGACTCAGCATTAAGCAACAAGGTAATAACGCTCCTTCCGTGCCAACAGGCCACTTTCTCTGCTCATGATGCATTTTTTTCTAATACTTTGTTCTGCCCACTGCCAGCAAGGCTGATTTTCCCTTCAGTTAGAATCCACATAAGATATTGCTCAGTGTTTCTTTTGTGACAATGCTAAAGCACTACTTATGAGCCCAACACAGTGTTTTCATCATTAAAGTGCAGCTGTGATGGATGTGGCTGTTTCAGAATGTGAGTTTAGCCTTTAATTACCTTTGAGTGATTGCTTTCCTCAAATAAGCACAATGATGCTGTTATGGAAGACATAATTAAATAGCAATTCTAATTACAAAAAACAGCGCGTGTGATTCTGTTGTGCCCACCTAAAAGGTTCACTGGGTAGATTCAGCTTGTATAACATATCCCAGGAAGCTTTGATGAATATGATATATATTTAGCTCCATTCTGGCCTGGCTCTCATAGCCTGCACCCCAGTGAGTCAGAGTTTCAACATTACCTGAAGAAAACTTGGCACAGCTACTCAGCAAGCGGTGGAAAATTAAAAAGCCCAGTTAGTGCCTATGGGTGAGAAACAATTATGGGTTTGTGTTCATTACAATGGTGTACAAAGGGAATGAAAATTCCTAAGCTAAGGGTTTTACCATCAAATGCCAAGAGTAAAATGAATGTAATTAAGCCCACAAATACCTCCGGCTTTTGTAACAAAGCTGTTTTACTGCCTTTAGCAGTGTGCAAGTACTTTGCTTAACACTAAGTGTTCGATACAAGAGCTTTGGCTGGGAATGACTCTGGAATCATTCATGCACAATACAACATGTCTTTGTATCTTGTTGCATATTTGTTTACCAGTCCCGAGCTATTTCTAATTTAGATACTACAGTGTAATTAATTTAAGTCTCGATAAACAGAAGATGTGTGCTTATGCAGCTCTTCCATTACATAGCAGTGCTGTGTCTCAGTTTCCTTCATTTGTCACAACACCCCTCACCATGTCTATTTCTCTCTGAACAGAATATTAGAAAAATTATTTAACAGCCGTATTAGTACACAACATATAGAGATGCACACTGCTTTCATGATACCAGCAAGGTTATCGCTTATTGATGATCTAAATTCCTCTTATTTTAGAAAAAAACATAATACTAACTAGACCTGCAAATCAGGTATCCCAGGGTCCAAGCACCACAATTCAGGCCCAAAATCGTTGTATCCTGCAGTGGACCCTGCCAAAACCTGCTCCAGCTTGTGACCATAAGAGCTATGGAGTCTCTGTCCACTTTTCCAAAACTCATTTAGTGCATTATTCATAAGTGATCAAGTGTCTCTATAGTCTGGGATCTAACAAGCACAAATAAAAGTGAATAAATGTTGTTATTCACTGTAGAAAGAACTCATGAACCAACCACAGCATGCCGTATATTTATTATTTACAATTTAGAATTACATAAAAATACGTGCAGAATAAAATGTGCTTATGAAATAATATAACCAAGAGTTACACAAAAGAGTGTAATTTACTGAAGAATATGAATGCAATGTAATGAAAGTGAAAGGAATAGATGCCAATTTCCGAATGACACAAGCTAAGTGACAACATTAGTGGATCATATCTGTAATCAAAATCAATGGAACACTATATAATGAATCAAATCAAAGAAGCTTTGTTATTCCGCACACTTCGTCTTCCTCGTTGGTGCCTACATTACCAACGATGGAACTCAACCACTGTAGAGCTCCTGCCAGGGCCACAAAGTACTTTTTTCACATATGCGGTATTACTCCCCAAGACCAGGAAACAGACTTCAAACAGAATCAGCACAGTTCTCCTTTAAACACTGAATGTTTTGCAAGTCAGCTGAGTTTGTTGTTTTGTTTCTCTTCCAGCATATGAACAAGGGCCCCAACTGTCAGATAAGATAATTTTATAATAAATATTTACAGAGGCGCGTGAAAAAACTCAATATGTACTTGTGAATAACTTCAGTCTAAATCTAAGATACCAGATTGCAACTGAAAGTTCACTCAAAGTGACCCACGGTAATGCAACCTTTTTTTAATGTTCCTGAACAGTTGCAGCAGTATAAACGGTGTATATTTGCACCGACTATGTTACACACACTGTTTGTTATGTCTGATGAGTATCAGGAGGTTAAATGCAAAATAATGTGCCAGCACACCATCCATACCACCCTCAGGATATTTGGACCCAGTTTAAACTTTGCTGTTTAGGCCTCAGCACTCATGTGAAAACAGTATCTCAGCTGAATTTATGAAACAATAAATGAAAAATCTCAAGTATCAGTGTGTGTGTGTGTACAGACAGCCTTGATGTTTAGAATGAGTGTGTGCTTGTTTGTGGAAATTACAGAGCATTTTGTATTCCTCTGACATGGAGTATTAATAAGCAGATGTCAGAGCCGCAGTAACGGTGAGGAAACCTATTGGACACAGCATGTTTTAATTCATGTGGACTTTGTTATTCTATCAAACCCACACTCAAGCATGCCCTTATATCTGAGAGCTACATTTCCCCCAATTGAAAACATCTTCATTGAGATACATAAACATATTTAAAAGTGCTATTTCGCTCTACATGCCTGAGATCTGATTTTCCTCTCTTTGATGTTACGTTCATATTCTTCCTCCTCCCCGGCAACACATGTCCCTCATTACATCACGTCATGACAACGAACAATCAGTTTGTCAAAACACATCTCCGGGCTCGGAGAGGAGGGTTGAGAAAAGCTAGTGAGGGGAAGAATGGCTGAAAACAGAAGGGACTGTCAGTAGTATTATTAAAGCTGTAACAGATAGCTGCTCTTAGCATCGCACGGCCAGCAGCTCCAGGGCCTCATCCCTAGCACCTTCTCCTTGATGTTAGCACCGGGCCGCTCTGGGACCGGATCGGGGCGGCTCATTGAGTGACAGCTTCAATAAGGCTAATTACAGTGGGCTGCAGGGCCCATTTATGTTGTCTGGCGACTCCACCCACTGTGGAGCCAGGGGGACTGTGTTAACTATGGTGTTAGACCAAGGTAGGCATCAGTCAGCCACCGCTGGACCTCACAGCAGTAAACACACACACCCATTCGGGCACAGAGGAAGACAGACAGGCTTGTTCATTAGAAAACTCACATGAGAACATGAACGCACGCTTTTATTGTAACTGAGACCAAAGATCACCATAAACACACACAGGGGGTGTGTGTGGGGGGGGGGGTTGATTGGAAGTGGTGAGGTAACACTTGATGAGCGGAGTGTCCTGAGAATGATGATGGCAATGTGGGTTATGAAACCAGCAGTGGGTGAATATAACTAAGGATATTTACTCAAGTACTTGACTTAAGTACAGATATGAGGTGTTTGTAGGCCTACTCTACTTGAGTATTCCTGATTCATGCTACTTTATACTTCTACTTCACTGTCATTCAGACAGAAATATTGTTCCTTTTGCTTAGACATTATTGCTTTAAAGAATAATATTATGTATAAATTTACTCAATATAACATATATATATATACACATAAATATATTTGTTGTTTTGTTCATTGTTTCATCTATCATTATATGGAGTTTTAGTTTCATCAAGAATGCCTGATGTTTTTCTGGTGCCACGGTCGTACCACCTAAACCATAACACTCACAGGGGGCATTTTTTATGCATTATCAGTGTGCTACTTTACTTTTGACATTTTCTAATGCAGGACTTTTACTTGGAAAGGAGTACTTGTAGATTATAGTATTGCTATTTTTACTTAAATAAAGGATCTAAATACCTCCTCCTTACCAGGAAATTGTTCAGCTGAACTGGCCAGATCCTGATGCGTCTTGTCTCGTAATCAACTGATTTAGTTATGACGGCTCAAACAACTGTCACGCTCATTACATACTGTAAGTGCTATTTGCTGTGTGAAACTGCGCATTTGCTCTTTTCCTCTGAATATGAAAGTGAAAAGTGAATACATTGTTTATGATGTTTGCAGAGGTGGTCTTTGTTTCAGGTGAGGGGGCCCACCTCTGCAATAAAACACTGTGGGAAATTCCGAATACAGTTCTGCAGCACTGTGGGAGAGTCAAACTGTATAAGCTTGATGTTGGATATTGCAGTGATTTTGTATGATCTGTGTGTGCATGTTTATGTTAGACATGCCAAAGTAAAGACTAAAGAATACCAAAGTGTTTATAAAAAGTATCTGAATGTCTTGGGTTTGGCATGTTTACAGTATGTTGCTGTATGCATGCTCATCTCTTTTCTCCTCACACAGTTACCTGAGAAATCTCCACGTCCTGTTCCTGTATTCAGAGTTATATTCTCAGGTATGTTGTGACATTTTGAGATTATGACATTTTTAAAGAAGACTAAAAATAAACTTTCCTAGTCATAGGCCGGTTGCTATGCTTCCCATTAATTATAAATCAGGTGCAGTCTTGCATCTTTATCTAAAAACTGGAAATTACGCTTAATTAGAATTCTGCTTAATGACTGTCGTTAAGGCATATTGTAATTCATTATGGTATATTGTAATTATTGGTTGCTCATCACAATAACCACGCCAGCACGTTGTTTCATCTATCATTATATGGAGTTTTAGTTTCTTCAAGAACCTGATGTTTTTCTGGTGCCGCGGTCGGACCACCTAAACCAGTCTGACTTTGTGAAGATGACTTAAAAAGTTTTTATTTTAATTACATTCAGCCATTCATGAAAGACATTAGTATTTTGTCAATTTCACTTCATTCCTCAAGCTGACCTGGGATGCTACATGACACATCCACAGTGTTGAAGACGTTAGTCAGCCAACCTGGAAATAGCCAGCAGGACAGCAATGTTTGTGAAGTGCGTAGGCCAGTGTGGGAGGCTCATTCCACAGTGGAGCCAGGACTGTTTAGAGGCCTGTTGTGTCTGGAGTCTCTCGGGTCACTTTAATATCAGCCCAAGGCCTTGAATTGGCCCCCATGTCGCTCCAGCAATTACAGGAGGATTCCCCTCGTCCGTCTTCCTCCCTTGCTCCCTCCCTCCCTCTGCTGCTCTTGCTGTTGCTGCTGTCTGCCACTTTGTTGCCTCTACTAAACTGTGGCCTCTCACATTCCACTTCTTTCACTTTGTCTTCTGTTTATCCGCCACATTTTATTCAACACATAACTGATGCTGAGCACAAAGTAGGACATATTCTGCCCCAAATCCTGTTTAGTAGGCCTCCAAACACTGTGTCTTTGCAATTCCAGAGGAGATTTGAGTGAGAACTGCTAACCCCCCAAGTCCATCGTCAACCTTTTCAACCATCTCTCTCTTAACTCGGTGTTTACTCTATCATTGATCTGCCAGTAAACCAAGTTCCTGTCTGCCTATTTGTGTTTAAGCGGACGCAAGCCTGCCCTGTGAGCTTGCGTGTATACAATAATGCTTTTAGGGATTGGGCCCTACGTTGGGCCTTTTAACTTCAGTCAGCACTGCATCCTGGTATCCTGGTGTGACTGGTTTGAGGGGGTAATTCACTCCACCAGAAACACAGGCTTTTAGAGGTTCCACATGTGCCTTGGCACCAGACAGAAGAAAGGCCGGTAGGTTTCATTAATTGTGGCAACATTCCTGTAGCGTTGTCAGGCAGTTTTATTAGTATTAGCTTTGCCCGCAGGCTGTCATTATGCCTTATTTTGAGCCTGAACCCTTCCCATGGCTGTCAGGTCCTAACCATTTGAGAATATTATTAGCCACTAACAATTTAATCACCAAATCAATAAAGCCAGTTAATATATGAACTAATTGATCCAAACTTAAACCGCTGACTATATTATAGTGAGATCAATTTCAGAATATAGTGAGGGTATATTTCTTTCTTAACCCAAATACCTACAAAGAGTTGCTCTAATTTTCCTATATATGAAATAATTTCAAATCATCTGACTTTCTCAAGGTTTTTATTTGCAAAAGGAACAAGACTCACCACACATATCACATCCCATATCCCAGAAGAAATGTCAAATGCTCCTTTAATCCCGGCACCTCACTGGGTGGATTCATCGGGGCAATCATCCTAATAACAGTAAATCCTCAATAATTGGTGTGTCAAAATTACTTGCAAAAATCTTTTTTTCCCTTGACAGCGACCTTTTTACTGGCCGAGATGATCCAGCAGGTTGAAAATGAAAAGCAGATTGATTGTTCCAACAGGCATTAACCCCACCTCTGGTTAGAGCTCCTCGGGTCAGGCCCAGCTACTGAAACAGCCGCACAGCTGATTGGTTTGATCCAAGCCTGTTGACAAGGTCAGCTGTAACGGGCCGAGAGGTTGTCATGACTGACTGCAGAGCGCTTCTGACTCATCTGTGCAATCATTTGTCAGCATGTCATGTTGGGGTTGGTTAAAAAAATAATTGAAAATTACATTTGATAGTATTTTTCTGGCAAACAGAGAAGTTTTATAATCCTCAACAAATTGTTTTTACATATTGCAAATGGCCACATTTTTAAGTATTTTAATTTATTGTTAAATTAAAAAAGATATTTTTATTTTGGCCGAGAACAAAGTAGTGTCTGCAGTTTACAAATATTAAATCTGCCCTTTAACTTTGTTTTCTCATTCCTGGGACTGGACTTCTAACCAAGATATATTCTAGCAATGAAATGGGACTAGTTAGTGCTGCTTATTGTGGTCGTCTGGGCATGATTTGTTTGCACCAATAAAAGCAGGAAGGAATTGTTTGTTTTTAATGACCATGTTATCCACCATGGAAGCATGAAATTTTATGTCTTTTTTCCACTGAGAGCTCCAAAATCACCTCAGGATGAGATAATGAAACTGAATTGCACTTTATGAGAAATATATTTTGTTGTTTTAGTGTACACATAAATATTTGACTTTGATCAAGCGTGTTTATGTGCCCATTGCATGCGAGCACATGCATGATCTTTTTGTTTTGTTTGTTTGTGCAAGGTTTTCAGCCACTTTCAGAAGAAACTTGTTAAATCCTGGCATTATTATGACTTGGTCAGAGGACGACAGCAAACTTCATGCACACATCATGGTGTAAGTGGCTGCTAATTCACATTTTACCACTGTGTGTGTGTGTGTGTGTGTGTGTGTGTGTGTGTGTGTGTGTGTGTGTGTGTGTGTGTGTGTGTGTGTGTGTGTGTGCGTGTGTGTGAGAGAGAGAGAGAGTCCAGGCTTCCTGCTCGGCTGTTGGTGAGGAGTGAACAAGGAACACTGCTGCCATCCCACTGCAGATCAAATACACATCAGGCGACGTGAGGACGACAAACAGTCAAAACAGAACCTGATCTCGGGGGCAATTACCAGTGTTTGCTTAATCTTTGGAACGTCAAAAACCAGGGTCAATAACATTGCTTGACTCTCCCTTTCTAGCTGAGGCAAGAATAGGGATTATTACTCATTAGGACTTCACAGTTTGGTGTTTGGCGAAGTGGGCGTAGAGGGGGGGAATGTGTGTGTGGATGAAGGTGGGGGGAGGCATGATTCACCCCATTAAACACACAGGAGAAAGCAGAGTGGGTTAATTGGGTGGTGTATGGATGTATGAAGGGCAAAAAAGAAGGGTTAAAAACGTCAAAATGTTTACATACACAAAAGGTTTAAGACTGGTCTAAATGTACAACAATTAAATCACATACTTGGTTCAGTTTCTAAATTTTCTTCAGCTTACTTTTCAGGGCTCGTTTTTGGTGAACATAGTTGTGACACTCTTACACCATTTTTCATCGTTACCCCGCTGGCAATACTCTCCCAACGATTCTGTTACCTGCTTTTTCCCTCAGCATCAATTAAAGCTATTTGAAACCTCAACCACCCACAGGCTCCTGCATCATACAATTATGGTGGCGTGAGACCTGGGTTTGCTTCACACTAATTCCACACCACATTTAAATGACAGTGTCGAGGGCCCTTGAGGGTTGTGTGAATGGCTTTATTGGATGGCTGAGGGTTTATAATTATCTGAAAAAGTAATTGCAACTAATTCCACCCAGCCTTCAGGATATTACAAGCTAGGTGTTTAGCTGAAACCTGAGGTGTTCAGTGTCTGATTGCCTATAAAGAAATGTGAATACTGGAAAGTTGGAATGAAGTGTCCTTGATTTCATCTTTAAAATTTTGATGGACAATAAGTTATGTGGATGTGACCCTTGGTGAATGGAATTACTGTATTAACAACTCAATCAATCAATCAAAATTTATTTATAGAGCACTTTAACAGCAATCATGAAGTTGCACAAAGTGCTGTACAGAGATTAATATAACAAAAAACAACTGTGTTTTCATGATATCCTCTAGATTTTTATTCATCAATCCATCCATCGAGGTTGTTACAACATCATTTTATTTTGGTGTAAAACCTTAAGCAGGGGCACCCAGTAACCCATCAGTGCAGGAAAACTGTGTCCGACATGATAATATAAATCTAGCGTCAGCCTAGGCCATCTTCATCATCATATCCACACACTCACAACAGACCTGTTTCAATGAAATATTTCGTCTGTTTAATGTTTATGCCAGTAAGATATCTTTTAGTTTTATTACATTATTACATATTACTACACACACACACACACACACACTGCTTCAAAACACATTCAAAATAGTTGAAAACAGTTTTTCAAGAGTTGGTCAATTGCACTTAACTCAGTTGCATATATTAAAACATTGAATTGACTCGGGATGAGTGCTGTCATGTGCAGAGAACTGCCATGAAAGCATGTTTTTTCTGTTTTATTTTTTAAATATAACCATGCCCCTTGCTGGCATTGCGTGCACTTTCCTCCTGGACTATTCCCCTTTCAGTGGGCTCCCTCTAAGCTCCACCATTTGTTTTTCTCTTCTTTCTTTTATCTGCGTTATCCATTTTTGCTCGGTGTGTTCGACCACTGTCATCAAGAGATCATACCATTAGGTCTGTCAAGCTAGTAAAAATAAACACATTTTGGTGTGAATATTAAATAAAGTACAATTGTTTTTCTTTTCCAAAAGTTATGTAGACATATGGAGTAAACCGCATAACATGCTGCTGAGAAAGTTTATGTTCCAGGGCTACTTTTAAGTAGATTGTGGTAATTATTTTATGTGTGAGTAATTGAATTCAGGAAATACATAACCTTTTCTTTAGTCTGTATTAACTCTTCCTCCTGTATAGGAACACTCCTTTTCCCTCTGTCTGTCTGTCTGCCTCTCTCTCTCTCACACACACACACACACACACACACACAGACATCTTGTGGTCATGTAGTGACTAACCCGGGGGAAGAGAAGAGGTTTCATGCTGACAGGATGTCAGTGCTCAGTGGGAGATGGCTAACTAGTGGGAGCATCAAAGAACAGCTAAATCAGCTCCTTTCCACCGCAGCACAGTCACCGCATTCCTCAAAGGTGCAGATATGAAAGGGAGTATGTGCTTTGTAGACTCTGCAACAACAAAAATGTACAACCTAAGATTGAGTCTGAGTGTCTTTGGCAATAAAGGTAGCAGTAGACGAGTTTCACTCCTAAGATTTGGCAGTTTTATTCCTGGTTTTCTCCTCATACTTCTTCTAATTCTCAGCCCTTGATACATTCTGCAAAACATATATGTATCTCTAACAGTGCTGTGTATAACAGTACAGCTGTCTTCATTTTGTAGTTTACTATTGGCTGTTTTCATGACTTTGGCAGCAGTAACACAGTAAGCACCATCTTTAAGAAAATCTCATATACCACTCAGCGTACACACTGAGGGGCCCTGTGCATGTATACTTCCACCAGTTTGGAGTGGTAAAAGTTGTTGTGGAAAGGAAAGGGAATATAATGAGACATTTATTTGGTGACAGCTTCCCTCACTGTGCCTCTGTTTCACACTCATATAAAGGGATGCCATAAATGACAAAATGGAAGTCATGACCATGGACTGTACTTTGGTTTTAGAGGCAATAACTCTCCCACTGAGCTCTCTGTGGGGTGTATATACTGAAGGATATTTTTTATTTCAAAAAATGGATAAATGTGTAATTCATGTTTGTTTGCATAAGTTGGCGCTCATCCATATAGGTAGTGGGTCTCTTTTACAGCTCTCCCTGTAGGCAAGTAAACATTGACTTTATTTCATCCAAAGACGGTTTTTCCCTTCTGCGCTTCATAGCCTCTCTATTGTGTTCTCGCCATTCTCATTCATCCCAAACTGCCGCCTCAACCCCAATTCTCCCCTGCCAAGCCTGTCACACAGCCAAACAGGACCTGCTTTGACTGCCACTTAATTACACACCATTTTACTCCACAGTTTACCAGTCAAAAGGAGGGGCTGGCTGGGGGTATATGGAGGAGTAGGGGGAGTTGGGCTGGGGGTACAGGGGCCCCAGTATCCTCTCCATCAATGTCGGCGGCCCCCACAAAGGCCCTCATGACAGAGGATGAGTAGCTTTAAACCGTGGCCGTGCCTGCCGCTCAAAGTCACCCCATTCCTAATTGCCCTCAGAGATGGCAGATAATGGAGGGGCTTTGATGTGAAATGGCCCCTAATGAGCAAGAGAGAGGGAGAGAGAAAGCAAGGGAGAGAGGTCAGGAGGATGGGGGATAGCAAGGGTGTGTATATGTGTGAGGACTGAAAGTCAACCTGTTGATGCGAAGGAGAAAGTTGAGAGAAAGTAAGAGAAGTGTAGACAGGATGTGTGATGGGGAGCCACTGAAGTTCTCAGCCTCTCCCACTGTGCTCACGGGAACACAGAGGAGACCGAGACGGGAGTCTGAGACGGACACTCAGCAGGGGTCTGCTTCATCCATCCATCCAGCTCTCCTCCTCCTCACCCCTTCGTCTTCTGCATAGCCTCCAGGCACCTGTCTCCCCCCAATGGTTTGTTTTGAGTCTCCTCTCTCCATCTTTTCTTTCCTTACATCATTCTCTCTATCCTTTCATCCTTTTTGTTCTCTGTCTGTCTACCCATCCCTCCCCTTTGTTCCCACCCCGCCCCCTTTCTCTGTGCTTCTGATGGACAAATTGACAATGGCACCGCCGCTCGGTCTGGCGTCAGGGCCTTCCCGTACCAACAACATGCCTGGGATTCTTTGCACTGTCTTGCATACTTTCACATGACGCCAAGGAAACTCAAATGATTTACATACAAAGCATTTTTCTTTTTATTATGTGCTCCTTTTGTCATACTCTTTGGTACTGTCTCTTGATTACCTTTTCTTTGTTATTGGGATGAAGCTCTCTCATAATTTACCTCTGACTTTGTCAGCAGGCTATAAAGGGAATTTGCTCTCCAGGACAATAGTACCTTGAATATACAAATACAGTAAATCAGAGCAGGTCACAAGAGTGAAAATCATAGCTACAGTACCTGGAGAGGAAATACAGTTGCAACTTGAAAAACAGATTTATATTTATACCATTTTTATCCAGATTGTTAAGTCTTTGAATATTCTGGAAAAACCTTCCAAACAGTGGTAAGTGTTGCTGAAAAACCTTCTGGGTTGTGATTGCAGGGTAGGCTATATAATTTCAGGAAAATCGGATGCTTAGGTCTGCAACTCAAATGTAATATTAATAAAAATTTAATAAAAAATTTAATAAAATAAAAAAATTAATTTGCCATTATTTTCCACAGTTTCCATAATCTAAACCTAAATCTCACATTCTCTTTAGTCTTGCTGCATCATCATTAGTTCTGTTCTTTACACCTTGTTGCTTTAATTTAGATCCTGTTGCTACTTGTTAAAACAGAAAACCAACTTTCCCCATTCTGAACTGAAATATAGGCTTATTTTATACAAACTTGTATTGATTTAAGTCAACAGTTTCTCAACATTATTAAAAGGTCTCAGCCCTGTCAGACCTGTGACACTGGGCAGATCTGTGTGTCATGACCTGTCCTTGTTGCACAATAAAACGCGACCCGCTCGGCTGATGAAATGGCCAGTTAACTGTAATCTGCCTTTATCAGGCCCCATCAGCTAGTGTGATACTCCCTTTAGACTTTGTCTCCCTCTCAAACAAGTAGTGTTGCCATTTCAAAGGGGGCCCTCTCTTCTCGACAAAGACCAGAGCCAGCAGGGCCCTTCTGAATGATAATACTTTGAGGAATCAGTAGGTATTTACTGCTGAAGAAGTGGAGTGCATTAAGCCAAGAGACTGATTGTTGTTGTGTTTGCCTTTACTAATTGGCTGGAAGGCAGTAAGCTGCTGATACAATTCAGAGGGAAAATCGTGATCAGAGGAGGAAAAGGGGGGGGGGGGGGTGTGGAAAGAAAGAAGGAGTGGAAACTGCAGATTTAAAAAAATGCATGGTTGGTTGGCATTCTGAGGGCTGATGAGAACATTATAAGGACATGCCAGACAGTGACATGTGGTCAAACCTTGTTTATTCATAACTAAATTATACTTTGTGTATTCCCACATGCTGAATGAGGTCATGACCCACTTTATCAAGGACTTTGTGTACAATTATAATGTCTACATAACACATATTAATCAACACCGTGGTGAATGATTAAAAGCAGGTTTATTTTAGGAACATCCACAATCCAGTGGGGTTCCTTGTCCTTCAGAGAAACCTCAGAGACGTCACTCTGAAATATGAAGGCAAACGAGGACCAGAGATACCTGGTTCCGTCTCACCATAGGTACTTGTCTACTTAGTAATCAGGACAAGCTGTGGGGAGACTTGGCCTGAACTCAGAACCGCAATTTCTTCCTCCACAGTGGAAGAAGACCAGTAGGAATAACAGAGGGTGGAACAGTGAGTGAACGTTTTTGCCATCCCTGTGATGTGTTGTGAAGAGGTCTAAAAGCAACGTATATATTTGCGTCTTTGTGTGTTTGTGTTTCACAAGTAGACCAAAGGCATGCATCAGTTCGTTTTTTTGCTAACAAGACCTGCCCTGAAAACAGAGACGCTACTGATCAGCTTTTAGGTCAGAGGGAGCCCAAATTGAGTGTGTGACACACAGCCTAGAAAGGGAGACAGGAGAAGGAGGAGGAGTGGGGGGAGGACTTGAAATCAATGTGAAAGCCAAAAAGTTGGGCTCTCAAATGGTCATGGTTGAAACCAGTATTCACAGGGAATTTCCGGCCACAGTGCCATGCCTAAGTCCCCTTGATTATTTTCTGGTTCAGGGGTTGGCGCATTTCAAAGCCTCCTCTCTGCCCACGTCTGTGATTCGGTCTTGTAAAGAGGCCTATATTTCAGCGGAGAAACACGCTGAAAACCTTAAGCAAAATTGAAAATGACTATCAATCACACAGAATTCTCAGTCTCCTATTTGGGGTGTGGTGGTGCAGACCTGCGACTCTGAGTGGGCTGACATTTGAGTGTGTTTTTGGAATAGAATGGTTAAATTTACAGTGTGAATGGGACATTTTCATCTTTTGAAGGTGAGAGTCAAGAAGCTCAGTTGCTTCAACAGTGAGTAGGCCTTTGTTCTATGTCAAGATGCTTCAGTGGAAATGCACCCTCTGTCAAATGAAAAACCCAAATCAAATTAACAGGATGAGTCAGAGCTTTTGCACTGAAGAAGATGCTTTTTGAGTTAAATCTGAAAATGATCCAGAATCAGATATTGCCAATATGCAACAGGCAGACACAATTGCTTGCATCTTATTTGTAATTGTTTTCTTTATCATTTGCACACATTAGAAGAAAAGATATGTTTAGTCTGAGATGAGATTTTTTTAGATTAGATTTTACATGTGAGGTTCAGTTTACCTGTCATGAGGAGTACACAGCCTGTGTAAATAGTTGTGTAATGTCTGGAGCCAGCTTTCCAAACTTTAAAGAACTGAGCATTTGGAGAGCAGGGAGGGTCTCAGGAAAGACAATACTGAGTTGCATTATGGGAGATGTAGGATCCAGTGTTGTTAGACCTCAATCCAGATTCAAAGTCAAGACTGAAACAAAAAAAAGCAACAAATGCTCACAACTATGAAGCTGAAAGAAGCAAACATTTGGTATTTTTTGCTTGATAAATAACAAAAGACTAATAGATGTATTAGTTCTAACAGTTGTTTGAAATATTTGGGATACTCAGCCTTCTATACGTTTGTAGTTGAGTGAAGTCATGACAAGTTGCCCTTTAATGTGTGTGAAGATTTGACACATCAAATTCTGAGCAAAAATAATAGTCCATGGGCTCAACTCCTGCAGGACATTAAAGGAGAAACTGAAAGCATTCAGATGAGTGACCGAGTATCTGTTTCACAAAGTCCCTGTCGCTGTTCCTGCCGCCCCCTCCCCTCCTCCTGCCCTAAGACATGAAAGAGCGAACCTCATAATAAAATGGAATAAACCATCCTCCAAGGTTGAATTATTGTAATTACGTGTAATTGAGTGTTTGGCGGCAAAACCATTTCCTCCTCAGATCCCGCATGTACTTTTTGAAAATCACGATCACTTTGTTCTTGGCCCCAGCCACCGATTGACCTTCTCCAATTGCAGTCTTTCCTGAACGTCTGTGACATGAGACAGAGTGGGACTTGTGGGGTAGGGTGGTTGGAGAGGTAGGGGGGAGCTGCAAGCTATATTGTCACAAGATGAGTTACTCTCCACAAGTTCCATATGGTTTCAGTCATCTTTTGGGCTCATTTCTCTCTTTCCCCTTTCTCCCTGCCTATTTATAAATACATGAAGCTGGTCACGATGTTCTGGCCGGGGCCAGAGCCTGGGGTTAAGAATGGGAGAAACCACCAAGACACAAATTAGTTCATGTTTCATTCCAAGTGTCTCTGAGGAGGTTGGTTTGTTCTGGGGCAGAAGTACGTGCTTGTACAGTAGACATGCCTGAGGATGCATAATAGTGGCCATTGTTTTAGGGTTACGCTGGTCAGCCAAGAGTCTCTCAGCAGAAGAGCACAAGTTTAATTGACCTCAACTGGCCAATTGTCCTGGGAGGGTTTGTCTTTTGTACATTGTGGGTCAACAAAGATTATACAAAAATTACAGACTGTTATATTGATGGAGGAGAAAATTGCAGCATACTGTATGTTACCTATGCTACCACAGTATAATGTTCTCACTATAAAATAGATTTTCTCAGTGAACCCGCTGACTTGTGCTAACGCCCATAATTCTCAGAGTCATTACAAACTCAAAATCACATTTTCAACATCACAGCTGTCCAGTGAGGATGAGGCAATGGGGCAACCAGTGACCTGCCCTGTAAATGCTTCCATGGAGCTTTTTACCCCTCAAAGACTGTGACGTCAGGGTGACTGTACTCGTCTGTGTCAGCTCTGTCAAGTCGTAATTGGGTGACCATGCTGAAGTTGAGACGAAGAAGAAAAAAATATTCAGTGAATCCCCATCAAATGTGTTCAACTTTAGCTCAGAGGGCGAAGCAATGTAGCTGTCCATTACTGTGTCCATTATTGTGAATAAGCAACATGACTAATTCTGACCTGCAATACGTGCTGACTTAATATTACACTAAGTCTGTTTTTTGGTAACACTTACATATTTCTACAGTAACATGATATGACTTTTTAGTCCAGCCAATGTATTTTTTCTTGGTTGACGGGAAAATACATTTTAAAAAATTGTTGAATGAATGACTCTGAAAGCATCAGATTATTGCCCATAGTTAATATTAAGGTTGTGAAAGAAAAAGCAAAGGGCTCAATTTCAGTTCAACCACTACAAAGAGAGAGAGAAAGGCTTCAAACAATCAATCAATCAATAAATCTTTAATTATATAGCACTTTTCATACAAATACATGTAACACAAAGTGCTTCATACTATAGAACCATTTAAATAGTTAAAATACTAAAAAATTAAATAAAAAGCAGGTCAAGCCCAACAGTCAATCCCCGCCCACCCAAAATACAGCTCAGTTAAAAGCTTGGTTAAATAGGTATGTCTTTAGTTTGCCTTTAAACATGTCCAGATTTCCTGCTGCTCTCAGCTCAACAGGAAGGGAGTTCCACAAACGCAGGCCATAACATTGACAGTCAAAAGACGTGCAGCAGCGTTTTGCACCAGCTGCAGTTTAGAGATTTTGTTTTTCGGAAGCCCAGAAAGCAGAGCATTACAGTAATCAATTCTGGAAGTAATAAAAGCATGGATAAGTGTCTCTGTTTTTCCTTGAGAGAGAAAGGGTCGTACTCTAGCAATGTTCTTGAGATGATAAAAAGCGGTCTTAGAAATATTTCTAACATGTGACTCAAAACTGAGATCTGAGTCAAAGATAACTCCCAGGTTTTTCACCTTATCACAGGGACTTAGTGCCAGCATTCGCAATTTCATTCAGTTTCTCCGTCTGAGATTCAGAACCAATGACCAATACTTCTGTTTTGTCCTGATTGAGCTGCAGAAAATGTTCTGCCATCCATGACTGTATGTTTAGGAAACAATTAAAAGAGCGTCTACTGGTCCTGGGTCATCAGGGGACACGGAAATGTATTGCTAGGTGTCATCAGCATAACTGTGAAAATTGATGCCGTGGCTCCTGATGACGTCTCCAAGCGGCAGCATGTACAAATTAAAAAGGGTCGGGCCTAAGATTGAGCCCTGTGGGACACCACAATTCATTTTATGTCTTCTGGATAGAGATTCATCAATACACACAAAGAATTCTCTATCAGTGAGATATGATCGGAACCAATTAAGAACAGTACCTGAGAGGCCAATCAGCTTGTGCAGTCTGTTTAGAAGAATTTAGTGATCTACTGTATCAAAAGCTGCACTTAGATCAAGTAGCATTAATATTGATGTTTTTTTCATATCCATGTTCCATCTAAGATCATTAACAATTTTTACCAATGCTGTCTCAGTACTGTGATTGGTTCGAAAACCAGACTGGTATTTATCATAAATATTTTGGGAGTTAATAAAATCGTTCAACTGATTAAAAACAACTTTCTCTAAAATTTTACTTTGGGATGGCAAATTGGATTATTGAGTACTGTAACATCTAAATTATTCTTCTTCAGAAGGGGCTTCACCATAGCAGTTTTAAAGGCAGTAGGGAAGACACCCATCTGTAGAGAATAGTTCACGATGGTCAGAAGATACTCACTAAAAAAGGCATAATGTGTTTTAAAAAGAGAAGTTGGGATGGGATCTAACAGACAAATTGTTGGTTTCAGTTGAGTAGCAATTTTACAAAGCATGCCAGCGTCAACCAGGTCAAAACTATCCAGTGTATCCCTGGATGTAGATATAGGATCCACTTTATTAAAATGTACCTGCCAATGTAGTGATATATTTGACCTAATAGAATCTATTTTACTTCTGAAGTGGAGTGCAAAGTCTTCACATTTGGATTTTGTTGACATGCTGCTAGGTTTTGTTAAAACAGGGTTAATTAAGCGATCAGTTGTTGAGAAGAGGACTTTAGGGTTGTTCTGGTTGTCTGCAATGACTTTGGAGAAGTGTGCGTGTCTTGCGTCTCTAACTGCCTTATTATATGCATATATATATATTAACTGTTCGTGAAAAATGTGGTAATTTACTGTTATTTTGTTCTTTCTCCATCGTCTTTCTGCTATTCTGCATTGCTTCATATTGGAAAATATATATTTTTGCATGTATTATGAGTGGCAAAGGTCCCCTGCAAGACTTGGAGCCGTGATGCTGCACACATCTTGGACCACATTCCCCACAGCTCAGGTTAAAAACTCTTTAAACTGTTAACTGTTTAAATCACACAAGATTACAATAAGTAGCATAACTCAAGGTTCACCAAAAAAGTCATCATTTGAACCAATAAGATGTAAAGAAATAATTACATATATTTGAGTTTTGGTGGATCAAGCTAAAATGTCACTTTGATCTTCTATATAAAACATTCCATGAGTTACAATTGGGAAATTGTAACTCTAGTATTCATAGTCGATTTGTCAGTGGGTATCATGCACTCCTCCTTGATTACATGGACACCAGCTCAAAAGTAAGTTGCGATTGGGAATGTCAGGCTGCCATTTTCTTATGATTGGCTGATGAAAGGTATAATTTGGGACTGCCAAGACAGAAACTTCAAAAGCTTCCAATGCCATATTAGGCTGGAATGTGAAAGCTGTCCAGGCAAAAAATGATCCAATTTTCTACTGGCTTTAATTACAAAGAGGATCTCCTTTCATTGGTGGGGCAATTGACGTCCATTTCTGAAGACCACTGTGGAAAATGATCAAGTCAAGCATATCCAAAATGCTTAAATCTGGACTTTTTTAGTGTGGCCATGGCATGATATCATATTTGAAACTCATATATCCACAGTCTCTGTAAAACAACCTCCAAACTCATGGTAACAAAGAATCAAGAGACATGTTTGTGCCAAACAAGATTCAATGATAACGTTCATGGCAACAGTCCAATGTCTCACTGTCCAAAAAATAGTTTCCTTAATAACCATTTTGTTTGTGCTTGTGGTGATGGGTAAGACAAAATAAAAGAAGTGGTTAAAGGGTAATTTTTCCCTGTGTAGAAGGTTTCCCTGTCTTGGCTGTCAACCTGCCAACAAAATAAAAGCATAAATTGTGGTTAATCCCTGAAGCAGAGACATTGTGCCTGAAGGCTGTTGGTAATGGGCATTGCCCTTTCTAATCTAAATAAAGTTAAGCGTTTGTAACAGCGACTGCATTATGGAAAATCCAATTTGTGATTGCAACATCTGTACCTAACCTATGTGTAGTTCTTTGTTGGTCCAGGCAACTAAGCTGCATGTTTTTTCCCTGATTAGTTTTCCAGGAAACTTACATTTACATGACCTTGCATGTAATGCAAGGTGATTCATATGCAGAATCTGGGACCTGGTTATTATGGTGGTAAAAAAGAGAATTAACATTTAAATGTTCTCAGACATGCAAACCCATGCACAGAAGAGAGACCCAGAGAAATACCCACACATGAACCTAATCCTTTTCTAACAGTCTAACACACAGGCAAGGAAGTGTTAACAGCCATACATTATACACAGTATCATCCAGCCTACATTAAAATAACAAGATGTATTTTGCTTAATTAGTTTTGTTTGACAATAAATGGGAAGAATGTTTATTGTTTACAGTGTTTATTGTTCAATTAACATGACGTCATGAGGCAAAGAAAGAAACTCAGAGGACCTGAGTCAAACATCTATCCTGGCACCAACTCCATAAATCTTTTCTTCTGGGCTCTAATTCATCTCATTATTAATTCACCGTCTTGGCCAACGCTTTCATCTCTCCCCCCACCTGTCAAATCCTGTCTGACCAAATGTCATGAGGACAAGGGCGCAAAGAATAGGGACCGTTCTGATATGTTTGGAACGTGTCCAGAGGTTTATTTGTAAGCTTGCAGGGTGTGGCAGGTAAGCTCCCACCTCAAAGGCAACGGCTCCCTCCCATGTAATTGCTCTTCATCAGATCAAGCTGCATGACATTCCTTCAGACTGTTTCAAGTGACTCCTGCCAAAAGACAGAGCGTTAACTGCCACCAAAGGGGACTATCTCAAATCTGGATCAGTGGTGGTTGATGGGATATCATTGTGTCATTAGCTCAGGCTCAAGACTACACTCGGTAATAAACAATGCAAACAGAAAATACAGCACACTGAGGGGAAAACACAACAGGAAAACACAAGGCTAATGAGCCAGTAACATGCATCACAAAGCCTGTACACAAATAGAATTATTCTCCCCAATAAGAGAGCTGGGACTAGTCTAACGAGTCAGAGGAAGGATGCATCCTCAGGCAAAACAGAGATAAGGGCCTTTGATAGAATTAAGCCAACGTCCAGCAGTCAGTAGATGAGTTCTGTGAAGATAAAGCAGCCAGGACTGACAGGTCTGATAATAGTCCAAACAAAGAGAAAGTGGAGATTAAGGGGTTCCTTTTCAGGCAGTTAAGTGGACTGGCCAGAGGACACTCCAAAACATGGCTCATCTGTCAGGGATGGGAGGAATGGATACCGTCACTGACGCTTTATCCAGGAGACAGATAGTATCTAAGAATGCCTATAAAGAATGCTTAGTCTGTTGTGCCATCATCATATATCTTTAGTAGTCTGCTTAATCGGCACGTTTGGATTTTACATGATTTCTTACAATGACAATAAAGATGGCTTGACAACAGAACAGCTATGAATGAAGTACAAGAAACAGAACAAAGACTTTTAGAGAAGTGATTCTATAGCAGGGCTACCTGTACCCAAGGGGGTACCTTTAGCTTTTTAAATAAATAAAAAAAAAAAGACAGCCAAATTGATTTACAAATTGTAGTTATTTACAGTAACCAGTAAGCTGCCCATCAATCTGAGTTAGTTGTGACACATAAACAAAATGTGTTGCAATTGATAGTGCGAAAGCAAGTGGGCACGGAAGTTGAAATAATAGTTAGTTAAAAGTAATGCAAAGTATAAATGGTTCAAAACTGTTCAAATTAATGGATACATGGTTTAAAAAGTTATACTAATGAATAACAGTTGAAATAGCAAAAAGTAATGGATAAACAGAAATAGTTAGCTAACACAAATGGACACTATCCACTTTCATATCATTAATAATGTTAAATAACATCCATTTTATAATCCACTGATAAGAACATATTTGAGTGGTGGAGGTGAAGGAGGACTTGAGCTGGTCTGTATGGGTACATCAGACAATAAAGGTTGGGAACTACTGTATTCGAGGATAAACATGATCTGAGAAAAGATGGCCTTTCAACATATGAATGAACACACAGTCACTCTATGAAACATATTTATGTTAAATCAGTTGTTGAAGTAGCAGCCAGTCATCCTTCTTTCCATTCTAGCCCAGTACAGTACATGCTTGCAGCAAGCGCAATTAGTGTTAGACTCCTCATATCAACACATAAGTAACATAAAGGCAGTCATGCCTTTTTGTGCCCATAACCTTGGCCCTTGAAAAGCTGCTCTCTTTCCACAGTCAAAAAAAAAAAGAAATGACGAGTAGTTAATGCTGAGGAGGCAGAAAAGGAGAGACAGTCACAGCACTCAGTTGTAACACAGTCTGGCACAACACTAACAAAGGAAATGAGCAAACCACACAGCAAATAACAGACTTTTATTCAACACTCTGGGCCCCACTGCTTACATCTGGGTGCCAAACCCAGTCACTTACAAATAAACGGATTTATGAAAAATATTACGCACAAATTACTACATTTGTCTAGACAGGACATTATTTTAGCTTTACTTGCACTGGAATGACCAAGTTCAATTTTCATAAATATGTAAATTGGTATATGTCAAACATTTACAGCTTCCAAATTCCCACTTAGGAGTAAATGGCATGAATCAGTAAAAAAACTAAAAAGTAAGTAAAAAACTACATTTCTCACAGTGTAAAACTGTACTTGGACTTAACTAAACTATACTTCCTACAAAGAAAACATGTGATTTCAAGAAGTTAATTGTTTTAATTCCTCAGTTATATGGCACATGACATTCACCTGTGGAAATATTTCAAGGTTATATGAACTTTTGTGTGTGTATGTGCCATTTGTTCTCTTTGTACTAAGTATAAGCTATACGCTCATCATTGTATTTCAATAACTATGATCCGCACTATCCGCAAAATCGGATCAGTGTTTTCAGTCCACAAAAACAGTATTCAAAGCAATAAATGATTTACACAAAACCTATATTTTACCCTAGATATGATCATAAAGGTGTATTTGAAAACAAATTAAATCTGGTTCATTACAGTTTTTATTATACTATATTGCAGTAATTTATCAGTCTGAGACTCTGAAGTGGTAATAAGGTAAAGTGAGGAACCAAACATGATGAATTCCTTCATTTTCACTGTCATACGGGTGCCTGGATGCCTGGTGCAGACAAAACTGCTGTTGGACCATAGCCTTAAACAGAGATACAGAAACAGATGAACAGAGATATTTTATTTTAAAGAGAACACTGACGACTTCAGCTAAACACAAAATCATGTTTATACAATACAATGTATATACAACTACTTCAGTTGTTTGTATGTGGCCCTTCCATTTGCTTTTTCATCAGCTTTATTTTTAGTGTGTAATATTCCTCTTGAAGCTTGAGGACTGCCTCTTGTCTTCTCAGCACAGCCATTTCCAAATCCATTCGTTCTTGCAAAGTTGTGCAGTGTACTGAGGGTGGAGACGTAGAGCAGGGAGTACGTAGTCGCTCTGCAGAAGCAGTGAAGCCAGCAGCACAATGAGTACTAAACTGCACTGCGGGGGATTTAGGGACATTAGTAAAAGCGGCCAAATTTGGTTGTGTTGGAGGAGTGGATGGATTTGGATATGTAGGAAGCTCGAGCTCTCTCAGTGGATGTTTGTTTGTGAATCTTTCATCTATGTTGTGGTCATGTCCGTCTTCGTCACGGCTGGGGGGGGAAAGGCTGAATTGAATTACAAGAATTTGCATTTCATCCTGAACAGAAAAAGGGTTTGTTCATCCAAATTAGAAAAGAAATAACATTTTTCTCACTTGCTTCTACTGGTATCCATCCACGTAAATACTTTTGAGATTCCACCCCAGTACAGTGCAGGTGAACAGATTATTTTTAGTTAAATTTTTATAAATGAATGGCATCTCTTTCCAGAAACAATTTTCCTGTTACTCTAAATAATCCACAGACCTCAGTGTGGGCAGTTTTCATCATTAAGACATTAAGTGTGACTAAGTGAGAAAATACTGTCTGCTTTTTGTTTATTGTTTATTTAGGTGAACAGACCCCAATTACAGATACATATTTCCAAGAAACTACTGCACAGAATAAAGTTCTGATTTGATGCAGTCTAGACACATGAGAGAAGGCAACAAATAAAAAATGTATTACCTGTCTTGTTGAGTTTCCGCCAACTCTGAAATTGAAGAGTCGTCTCTATCCTGTTGCAGCATGTCTGAGAGGTTCATCACAGAAATCACTACTTGAGTCACAGTACTGAATTGTTCATGGGACAGGCCGTCTGCGAACGAAAAAGCATACCATGCACTGATTAATATTAAATACAATAAATAAAACACAAACAGTGATGATGTGGATTTGCTTATATCTCACTCTAGGATTTTAATTCATTTTCCTGCAGTCATCCCCACATATCAAGGTCTCGGCTTATTTCACCAGTCTTAGTTTGTAGATTTAATCATCCTAATTATATGGACTCATGGCACATTGTCCTCACCTGTACTTGCTTGTCTTCTCTGGCGTTTGATCTCCTCCCTTGACTTTGCCAGAAGATTTTCCCACTTTTTGTTACAGTCAGAAACTGTACGCTGAACCTGTGGAAAGGCAGTATTGATGGCTTGGGCTATTTCCTCCCAGGCTTGTCTTTTATCCTCTATTGAAACTCCAGTGCTGCACTTGCCTCGGACTATGTCTTTCCGCTCCTGCATTAATTGAGCAAGAAGGAGACACTCCTGGTCCGTCCAGTTGGGTTTTCGCTTCCTGCTGGACATTCCTTCAAGTTGTAGGGGTATTTTCCTGAGAGACACAGACTGATTATCTGTATGTGCATTTGGTCCTTATTACAATCCTTATAGCACTTGAATACAGTGCAGAAATGAAGAATTGAACTATGATAATAAACATGTTCATCTAACTGAATGGCCCTTCCAGTTAAGTCTTTTTCAACTTAAGTTATTATATTTAAGAGATTATTTGAAATTTTAAGATTTTCGCTACCTGGAACTCAATCAAGGCGAAGAGCAACGTGATACCAGGTCAGACGCTCGCAGGATGTAAATACGATGAGGTACAGTATCCGCAACCGTAAATACATACAGATCAAACCTTAAGGTAAAGTGTAAGGCTTTCTTCTCCGTCTCAGGGAAAATTCACAGCGTCGCAAGAGAATGACGTCCTCACTTGGTGACGTGTCAGTTTGTTTACAGCGGTGCCTGCGCCGCAGCTCTGCACAGCCATGGCTATGGACAGAACTTTACTTTTCAAAGCCAGTGTCAAGACAGTGAAAACCAGGAACAAGGCGATAGGAATATGCTTTGACTCCACCAAAGATGAAATTCTCAAGAAATGCAGACCCAAGAGTGGCTTCTCTCCGAAGGCGAAAGAAGTGGTGAGTGTCTCCTTGAGCTAACTTTAGCTAACTGGGTTAGCATCGACTCTCTGTCGACATGTAAGGACAGCTAAATTACTGGACTGCTTACTACTGCTTATTACTGGACAGCAAGTAAGTCAAATGTCCGCTATGTTTGGTGTTGCTAAACTGAAACGCTAATGCTTTAGTTTAGCGCAATCTGAACTAGCTGTTCGTAATTAGCAAGGCCTCTCTTGCATTGTATTATACAACTTTGTTAAATGCAACATGAGTTGAATGCGAGGTAAGAGTGGGTAACATGGATAAAATACTCTATCACAAGCCACATGTTGTTTTATATAATGATAATGACATGAGAATCTTTTGGTAGATGAAATAACCAGGCAACAATTTGTAAGATTTGTAAGAAAATGCATGGAAAATAACTGGAAACTGAGAAATGTATTTAATGTTAGGGTAGCTATAATCATATTGGACAACTTTAATGGGATTCGTCTTCATAACTCCTGTATGTGTAGGTTGAGCAATGATAAAGTGTCATCTGTATTTTATGTTAATCTGCTAATTCTTGAATCCTGTGTTGTTCTGATGAGAGAGGCATCCTCTCAAAATCCATCTTGTTATGGCCTTAGGCCAGCAGTATATGATTTCTATTATCTTTATGTTTGAGAAAGAATTTCACAGCTATATGGGAGAAATATTAACCTTACGCTATTGACCTCCTTGCGAATATTTACAACACTCAAAAAGGAAATTATTTTTCCTCAAACTGTATCAAATGGCAGTAAAAGACAAATGCATGGCTATATCATTTAAAACAAGAAACAAACAAAAAATGGGACATGGCTCGTGATTACAAATCTTGGCATTTGGTCTTAGCCTTTTGGCACATATTTATTCATCTTTGGCACAACTTATGCTGCTGACTAATCAAAAGACAAGTGGTCTCACACAGTTTTGTATACAGTGCTGCTTGTCTGTGTAGGCCCTGTCTGGACCCACTCTCAAAGCATGGAGACATTGATGTTACTGTATCGTTCAAACTAAATTGTCTCCCAGACATTTACATTTTCAAAATAAAGATATCAATCAATCAAGGCAATGACCTCTGGCTGTGTCACCTGCTAGCCTGCTTAGTTGAATGTCTGCTTTACCACAATATTCCTGCAAAATGTGAGCATAGCATTCCCAGCAATTATTCATTCTTTTTATTGTCCTTTTTTTACTAGGAACAAAGCACATTGATAACCATCTTAGTTCACACATAGCTAATGAGCACACTACGTGACTGATCGGTGACAGGGGGTCGCACAGGACACGAGCTGACAGCAGCTGTGTCACCCGACGCTGGACTCCAAACCACGCTTTTGTCAAGAAAACCCGCGGGAAATGACGCAAACCTCTAAATTAACTGAATTACCCAAAGAAGGTCTACAAGTACAAGTGCTGTCTGTTCCGTCAGCTGCCTGCTCTCATTGGCTGGATGTGGATGTTGAGTTGGCCGACTCCTCCAGATATTAGGCATGCTAGATAACTGGCTGGCGTCGGCGATGTGCCAGTGAAATGTCAGGGAGCCATTTTGATGCGTCTTTGTGTAGTTCACACATAACGACTGCAGACCGACCGCTGATTTACCCCCCGATCACAGCCTGGCGGTCACCGAGCTCTCCGACGGGTAAATTGGGCTAAAAATTGTGTAGTGTGAACTAGGCTTTAGTGCTTGAGGTCATGCCTAATGTCACAGTACAAAACAATACATTACAGAAGAAACTGACATATATAAAATAGGGCTGCAACTAATGATTATTTTCGTATTCGACTAATCTGTTAATTATTTATTCAATTAGTCGACTAGTCACAATTATTTTTGTCTCCCCCTAGCCCTAATTAAATAATTTAACTAATTAAATAGCTTTCAAGGGAATTACTGATGTCCAACACACAGCCTAACTAGCTAACGTTACCATTAAGTGAACAAAGTTTACTATTCAGAATCAATACTACTAACTACTAATCTACGCCAGGGGAAAAATAGGGAAGAAGACAAGACAGGGTAGGATACTCCCATAATTCACTGGTTTACTATTGCACAAAGAGCGTTCTCTTAGCCAGAATCATCCGTTAGACCTCAAAACCAAGAATGCAAAGAACTATGGAGAGGCTAGTCCAAGAGAACAGCCAGGCTTTATCACCCAAAACAATAAGCTCACAATCTGATTTATTGCCAAGCAGGTTTTTACTTTAAAACGCTTAACTTTTTAACAAAGATTTTTGCTTTGGAACTATATAAATAAAAGCAAGTACTATAACCACAACTGTACACTAACAATGTAATGTCTATGTAGAATAATAAATCAACAGCCCCCTTTCATACTACTTCTGTAGTTTATTTTTCCAAAATGCTTATGAATTTTCTGTAGGCTACATCACGTGCCAGATGTTTCTTGATTTACTTTAAAATGTAAAAACCATTAATGTTACTCAGATTGTAAAGACAAAATAACAGCGGTACAAACAATGAAACTGTCTTACAGTTGTGGCTTTTCCTCTGTCGTTGCTGCTCTGTCGTTGCTGCTGCATTGGTCTGAGTAGCTGGGACCAGAGGGCTCTATGGGCGTGACTGGCCGGCCGGCTGGCACCGCGGGTGCTTGTGTGGCTTCTCAAACCCGAAAGAAGACGTTTTCAATTTGCCATCAACTTTTGTAAAACTGCCAATTTTCAAATTCTACACAGTTGATTTTTCGATTCAAAACTTCTCAAAAGAATATTTAGTGATAAAATAGTATACAAAAAAATGTTCTGCTGTTAGCCTCTTTCTATAGGCTAGTAAACAAATTGCTCAAAATTTGTTTTTTACAGTTACATTCTTTCTTGCAGGCTAAATCAACACTTTGACATAATACCTGTGGTACACAGGATAGTTATATGGATTGTGTTAGTTGGTGTACTAATGTGGAAAGCGATACAACTTTGCACCAGATAACGTTAGCTTGGCGTTAGCAGGTGAGCTAACGTGGTTCTCTCCATGTTTTTCCAGCCTTTCTGATGTTCACTGTGTTTTTACTCGACATCATATGATTCTCGTTTGGCCTGATGGGCTTCAGCACATAAAACTTTATTGTTGTTTTTATCCTTACGTGGAGTTTATGTTGTGCTGGGAGCTGGTTGTTTTGTGGTGCTAGTGGACTGCTTGTCGTTAGCTGCGGTGTTGTCACTGTAGTCTGAGAGTGCCTCGCGAGCGCACAGAATAGAGGCTGATGCACGCAACAGAGTAAACAGATGTGTGCTTCATTTGTAGGTGAAGTTTGGGCCCTTTTACAATAAGGCAGTGAAAATTTGATTTATTAATAAATAATTTCATTGAAAAAAACTACATACAGCCCATTTAAGCCATATCTTAAGTTTATGTTTAAACGTTAGTTAATTAGTTCTCTCTCTTAATTCGATAGGTAGACAGACTGTTCCAGTAGTGAATGGCTCTGACTGAGATGACTATTAGCCCAAAGTTGCCATGTCTGTATTGTACAAAACAGTCCCCTTTGGTAGTTGCCATTTTTGCTCTGCTGCTGCTCTCCTTCTGCATTATGAACTGACTCAGCAGGAGAGGGGCCCTCCAAATTAAATAAATTTTTGTATTAAAAGGCAGTGGTTATGGCTACTGGCCTTTTGGTCAATTGTTTTTAATGTCTATTTGTGAAGGGACTCAGTTGGCTTCAGAGCTGTCGTGCTTGCTTGTGACCAACTTGTAAAACAGTGCCATGTGGGAAATGAGCATAGCATGCATAAATACATGTTGATTTTGATGGGACTGGCTACCTTTTTAAACACGAATTTGGGGGGGCAATGTTTATCGGCCCAACCCTAACGTACAAAAATAACTGTGTCATCAGCATACATTTTTATGTTGACGGATGGACAGAATAGCAGCAGGTCATTACTATACAAGCTGAACAAAAATGGCCCAGTATTGATCCTCTGGGAATACCAATGTTATCGTTAAGGTATGTTCATTGATTATTGCCAATACATACACACTTTGCGTCCTGTTTATTTGATATGAGTTAATCCATTTAATGGCATCAATGGAGAAATTACAAAATATTTATAGATTTTTTTCAAATATACATCACTAAATGTGGAGTAAAAATTGTAAAGAACATTGCGACAACTTAAGTCAGTCTACTTCTGAAGATAAATCACTTCCAAAATGTCATCTACTGTACACAGAGAAATAAAGAAGATAAACTCAAAAGAATGTCATTATTTTTACTTGAGCCTCGGTCAGACTACAGGAATTTTAAAATCCTGCCCAATGTGGGCAGTTCAGAATAAATGACTGCTCTGCGAAGACAAAAGCTAAGTTGTTTGAGAAAAATAAATCACATTGGTCCAGCGGGCCAGGCTCCGCAGTTTTGAGCCGAGAAGATTTTGTGCCAACTGTCAGATCCGAGTGCCACTCCTGCCCCGACACTGACGGGCCAGGATTCTGGGCTTTGAACTGACCTGGAAAATTGCCCAATATCATCTAGACTGCCGAAGCCGTAACATTACACTGTGGAAAAAAATGTGAAGAGCAGTCTTGATTTTGATTGAAAAGGCAAGTTTTCTTAGACTGTCCTGACTACTACAGGGTGTAATTACACTGTCAGCGAGGGAATTTTGATTTCAGTTCCTCTGTTGAGAGACTTAGCTTATTGTGTCATAATCTTGATTTAATTGTAGGAAATTTCACACAGCCTTAAATAAATAGGTGAAAAAAAGTTTAATTAGTTTGTAAATTTTCACAAAACATCTGAAATTATATTCTCCCATTGAGGTACCGAAACATCATCAATGGTTGGCAATTGGATATGGATCATTGGCAACTAAAAGGCTTCACTCCATGTCATGGAGTGTTGCTTCTGCAGCCAGAAGTCCTTGGCCTGACATGAATATCATGAACACAAACCTCTTCAAAGGCACCTTAAAGAACCACTTTACGTTTCCCTCGGGGGAGTCAGGACTTTAAGTTGTACCTGATGTCTCCAACCATCAGTCTGAGGCAAACATGAGCCCCATCGCAGCAGCTCTGCACAACCAGGTTTTTGTTATGTTCTGTTACATTGATATTAGAAATGGTGGTTTAATAAAAGCGGTGGTGCTGATTCAAAGAAACCCAAACCTATCCTGTGGTGCTTGCCCTCTGCTCTCCTCCCCCCTACAGCTGTCTCCCTCGCGATGCAGATATAATCTCAAACCATCTCGGCGAAGCAGCTTTTGTAGAAATTGAAATTGTGAGTTTGGAATGTCCTGACTGCTTACAGTTATGTTGCGGTTTTCACCCACAACTCAACTATCCATTCTTCTCTGTACAGCCCGACACAGGCAGCATTTTTTCTGTGCAAGTCCCCTCTTCACATGTATGATTCCATAAACATGCTGCAATAACATTTTCTTTCGGCTCTCGAACAATTTCTCGGGGAAAGCCGATCCTCCCAAGAGCCAGTGATTAAAGGTGGAAGATCAAAACAGAGAAAATATTAAATTAGGTCCCCAGTAACAATGTTGACGGCCGGCACCTAATGCACAACAGATGTGGGTGCCCTTCAAGACATGCATAACTCTTCAAGTTCCCACTGAAGCTTCACCAAAATAGAAAGAAAACATCAAAGTTGACAAATACACAGTGGTCCTGTGAGGCTTTTTCCCACTCAAAAAAGCAGCTCAGTGAGAATGGTAATGTAGCTTCTTTCAAGGCAATGCCAAGAAAGACTTGATTGACTAATAAGAGGGCCAGTGTTTACAGGGTGGGGTTTGGCCGGGGGAATCTTTTACCTCATAGGGGTCGGTTTAGGGCACTATGATCTCCATTTCACCGCTCACCTCGTCTCTCTCCGCAGCACGCTGCCCTTCTCGAGTTTAAACGGAGGAGGTCACTTCAAAATTGGTAAATTGTGTGTAGAAAAAAGTGCTTGGCTCCCCACTGTGCCTTTAGTATTGGTATTCCAAAATTGGCTCCTTCTCACAGTGTTTTCTTAGAAACCCTGAAAAGTGTGGCCATCATCCAGCACTTAAAAGTATGTTGTGCTGTTAGAAGAGGGGGGCTCTTCCCTATGACAACCTTCACATTGAAATAGTATGCGCATATATTCTCAAAACATTTCATTTTGAATCTGATTTACTTATGTTTTTGTTAGTGATGATCAAGTTTCCAAGTCCAAACTGTTTTTTAAACATTTGGAATTTCATCAAAGTTATGTTTTGCAGATACTCTGGACTATATGGGCCCATTTAATGTCTGATTATGAACATCAAAGTGAAATATTTTCCCAAATGCAATACGCTGGGATATGTTAAATCAGTAATGGACAAATGTCAAAGATGGAGACAAAACATTGAAATGGTTTGTAGGATAATTTTTATAGCCCTCTTAGTTTTGTCATTGAGACGAAACTGGCAGATCTTTTGCGTCATGTTGCGCAGATGGTGTACAGCCGCCGCTGCAGATGGACACAGCAATGACATTTATGAGTTGTCATTAATGTCAACCATTTAGGGAATAAAGTGCAAATCTGCAATTTGCTTGAATATTTTCCCAGGCCTCTTCTTAAAATAAAAGTCCAGTAATAAAGTTAAAGCATTTATGGTAGACGCACAAAGCCTACGTCCTGTAGCTAAAAAGTATCTATTTATATTATAATAGCCATACACATACACAATTTCTGAGAGTAATCCAAGGAAGGTTTAAAATCAAGGGCAACTGGACTTGGTTGAAGATATTAGAAGATGTTTTGTCCCTCATCCAAGAGACTTCTTCAGTTCTAACTGACTGGTAGGGAAACTCACCACTTGTTCGTTAGTGCTCCTGCTGTAATGAGATTTCTTGTTGTAATGATTTCTGAGAGCAAGAAATGATCATTTATAAAGTAAATAAAAGGCTAAATCTCAACTTTGATATGATATTGTCTCATGAGACAACGTAAATCTGATTGAAGCCTCATTATATTTCGAATTGTATGGACGTTTTCCATCTACACAATACACAAGGGTAAAAGTATAATAATCTTTCCAACCCCCGACACACTTAAAAATATTTCCTCTTCTTTACAGTCATCAAGTCACAAACTATATTGGCACACAGTTTAAGAAAAAACATGCTCGCATACAGCTGTCAAAGTCAGGAGTATACTCTGCGGTACTTCAGCCATGGGGAAGTGATTTGCTGGGATCGCCCTGAGATGAACATGCTGCTAAATGCTCTCTTTACCATTTGCCCTAATCTCTGCGCTGTTTTGCCATGAAAGCCAGGCAAATTGAATTTTGAACCATCTGCTGTCAGGCCAGAGCACAATCTTGATTTTGTTTCACTGCGTGCAACAAAATGTTTCTGCACGATTCATGAAAATGAAAATAAAAGAGGAAAAAGTGGTCAAACGCAGATTTACAGATGTGTGTCAAACCCCAAATCATAAGATGGACACCAGATACTCTGCAGACTAAATAGTTTAAGCGGAACAAAAGTCATGTTAAACTCAATAGACGAGGCTCAATTTAAACATTTGAACTACACGCAAGAGTAAAGCAGCAGCAGCGGACGCTTTTTGAAGAACATTGTCAGGCTTTGTCATTAGACAGTCTTAGTTATTGTGATTTACAATGATTTAAATACTACCAATGCAGGTGACAGCAGGCTGCATACTTGACCCCGACACTCCATACAGAGAGTCTGAACCACAAAGCTACAACAGATGTGTGCACCTCTACTCAGAGACCACTCCAAAAGAGACTTGTGTTCTTTTTGTTCTAGATTAAGATGCAAGTGTAATAAGACATGGGCTATTAATTATGTGTTGTCATTTCACATTGATTTTTACTTCATCAGGTGAAACTAAAGCAGATTATGTTATTGAGCTAACAGTAAACATGTTGTGGTCACAATTTATCTTTAGTAGATGAAAGGCACTGTTTAAGGCAAAGGTCAACAGAAAACGGTTGTTTTCAATTTCAGGCTGAGTCACTCTGGTTGCTGCCTCAGATACGTCTATACTCTATACGTCCTTCTTCCATGTTTTTAATGAGGCCCGAGTCTTAAAGTATTGCTCAAATTTGTCGTCCACACAGCTGAAATGCCTGTTGTTTCCAGGCGAACACACTGCTTACACTTTTTTCCCCCTTTAATGGCCTCTGTGCAAATGTATTGGATTTTGCGGCACCCAAGATTTTTTATTGAAGTTTCTTTCAAATAAGACCTTATCTCTACCATCCGTTGTTATGTCCATTATCATGAATTGTGTTTTATTGTAAATGGTAAGGGGAAAATGACAAATCTGACAATTTTCCGCAATTGACACTTTCCATATTGCCATCATGACTACAATATCCATATTTATTAATTTGCATATATAAAGCTAATGTGTAGTCATTTTTAATGTTTGCTATGTTCAAAGTAGTTAAAATAAATCTGAAACTGCTGATCTGAAACAACCATATTTCGGTATTAAACCAGCATTCTGGTGAATCTGACTCAACACAATTTAGAGGGAAACACAGAGTTTAGAACAAGGAGGGGGTCTTTTAATTTGCCTGACTAACAGACTTCAGAAAACGTGACTGGAAAACATGTTCTGATCATTCAGAAATACATAGCAGGAATCAGAAACATACTGCGCAGTACATCAAATCTAGCTTTTCTTAAAAACTGCCTTGTCTATCAGATTGTGTCACACATGCCCTTTAACATTGCCTCTGTTTATATTCATTTATTTTCTGTAGTGTGGCGTCCTAATAAATTTGTTTCCTTTTTGTTGATTGTTTGATTGTTCAAACATTACTTCCCTGCTTCAAAATGCAGAGGTGTAATTTACGTTGAATTTTGTATTTAACTTTTTTTCCCCCCACAAAAGGACTGTATGATGTCACAGTCGACCTGATCGACCTCCGGCAGCAGGACTGTTAGGGATTGTGATTGACAAAGATGATTCTTAAATTTATTGTAAATGGGAGAAGATATAGAGATGTGACACAGTCTTACATGACAATGGCAGTTATGTTGTTGTCTCAGCTTTAGACTCTTGTCACAACATACGATGTCTCCACTGATGTGCCTCAGTGTTTGTTTTTGTTTTTTTCAGCGGGGACATTTTGTGTCCATGCATGATCTGACCTGCATGATTAAATATGAACAAACACCAAGAGTGTAAACAAGCGCTGCTTACTACGGCTTTGAATCTAGATAATCAAAACACAGTAATACAACTTTAGCACATAACAAAAAAGGTTGAAGGCCCGGTTTATAAACGCTCTTAAAAGTTTTCTTTCATGGTACTTTTTGTTTGTTTATGGAACTGACTAAAGTGCCCTAACTGCGAATAGACTTAAGAAGACAAAACTGAACCCATTAGAGAGTCAGACATAAACATGATAATAAAATCAACATGCGGCAGAGTCTTCTCCACTGAAGCATCCTCTCTGTATCAGGCCCACATACCTAAACACAAAATAGCATGGCGTCAGTATGGATAGCCCTTGGTCAGGATACACAGGGACTTAAACAAAAAGACTTAAAGACAAAGCAGGGCAGTCATCATCAAATTCTGTCAGTTACCTGGTTATAACAAAACAAAGATCCATCCAAAGCTCTTCAGAAATTTGCTAGCTAAGCCTTTTCTCTTTTCTTCCTCATAATAATCCCCCCTGATGGTTTGTTTGGGCTCAATCGGGGCTGGAGGGGAGCAGGGGGAAGGAGAAAGTGAGGAGGTAAAGTGGGGGTCTTTGATGATGACGAGATTAGATGTAGCCCGGCAGACTGTCTCCTTCTGCCTGCACTGCAAGCTGTGCCTCACACACACCTATGGCAGGATGCACGTGTACATGCACACGCACTCGTATATAGCTACGTACACACATATGCGGTAAGCCACATGCACAAGGCCACCCCCCTCCCTCATTGTTGAGGAATTACTTGCTCTTTAGGGTCTTAAGTTACAAGAGCAATTGATCCCTCTGACCCCCTGCAAACCCTTGAGGTTGTGCTGGGAATCTGAGCTCCAATGTATACACACAGGAGACAGCTCAACCCCCAGAGCAGCACTCTTGACACTCCCGGGCACCCCGACAACACACACACACACACACACACACACACACACACACACACACACACACACACACACACACAAACCTCCCACTCCTCTGTTGTCGGCATGTTCCAATTCTGCGGATTTAGCACCACCTGGTGGTCAAAAAGGTGCAGTACCACGGACAGAGTTCTGCAGGCAAATAAATTTGTACATACATAAAAGGCTGGAGCCAAGTGCTAATTGCAAGCAGAAAATATAGTTTAAAGTGAAAGTAAAGATAAATTAGTCATGCTATGTAAGAGGTTACATTTTCCACTTTGTGGCAGACCAAGGATGGTCTCGAAAACTAAGAATGATTCAAAACTCAAATGTGCTCCATAGCTATTTTACCATCGAAAAGAGAGCCTTTGACTCTCGAAAAGAGTCAAAGGCTTAATATGATCACACCATGATAATCGCTTAATTCATGCCACATCTTTAGCACTCGAAGGCCTGGACAAAATTTGGGAAGAAGATACAGACAAATAAAGTTTTACAAGATGATATTAGTTCTTAAATTAAAGGTTGTTTTCATTATATATTAATCTACAGATTATTTTCTCATTTAAATTATAATATATAATTTAATTATTATTGTTTTATAGAATGTCACAAAAAAGCAAAAGAAATGGCCATCACAAGCCAAGTTTTTTTTCACCGACGAATAGTCCAAACACCAAAAATGTTTAGTTCACGATCGTATAAGACAAAGAAACGCAGAAAATTTTTAATTTTGAGGAGCTGGAGCCAGCTCCAGTGAGGCTTTTTCTTTTTTTTTTTTTTTTTCAATTCATTATCAGTAAGTTGACAAATTGATTAATCAGCTCTAGGCCACATTTCATCTAGGAGGTGACGTATGGCACAAAATAAAATGCAGCAATAAACAACAATTAATACTCCAAAAAAATAATTTTGGATCAAAAAGCCTGAAACAAATTTGTTATTTGTCTCTACTGTAAGATGCATATTGGAACGGCTGAACGCATCATTTAATTGCTCACGAAAACATCATTACTAACTTTGTTTAAAAAAAGATTCTTTCCTATTCCCAAAGCCCATTCTTTCCAACTAACAGGATCACCCAGGAGTCAGGACATTGGAAAAAGTGGTTTATTCAGTGGAGGCTTTATGGCTGTAGTTTTAAAAAATCCTACCAATCTCACAGGAGCTCACTTCTAAGTTTCCTCATTCACTGAGACACTACAAAACAGACAGTGTTTTGAAAGACTTTGAACCTTAATAAAAGTTCTCTTCTCCCCTGAACTCCCTTCTAAGCTCAACCGCTCTGAACAACAATTAACTCTTGACCTCAAATAATTGTATTATTACAAGGGTCGGCTTGCCTTAACAGACCATGCCTGAGTTAGTGCCCCACAGCAGTGTCATACGTCACCAAATTACCTTCTAAACCATAGAAAGAGTTCTAGGTTTCTAACAAATTTCCCCGCTCTGTTTATCTTGACACCTTCTCTCTGCACTGAAAAACTCGTCATTTTTCAAACGTCAGCTCAAATAAAACACTGCTTCAGGTCACCGTGACTCTAAGAATGAATGTTTAGAGACATTATTAGACGGCTGGTGCCAGGTTACCCCTCACAGCCAAGGCAATTTGATAATTGCGGTTGTTAGAGTAAAAAAGCTGAAGGCTGAAGACAGCGCCGTCGTGCTTTCAAAATAATCTCCCACACTCTGGGGTCGCTGTCACAGTCAAACTCATTGTGTCATTTTTCAATCCTTAGCTTGTCTGAGTTCTGTCTTCTTCTGGCTCTAACAGAGCCTGCTGTGTGTGTGTATTCACACTCACTTGTATCCTGCCAGCGGAGCTCTGTGGACAGGGAAGCAATTTGGCCTTTTTTAATATTTGACCGAATTACAGGAGCAAATATTGGATTGAACCAAGTTTCCTCTGGTTTCCCTGTGCACACATACACTTGGACATTTTCTCTGTGATAAATAGTAACAGATCGTGAATTTAAAGCTTATTAGAGATCGCTGTGTCAGTGCTCTCTATGCAGCCGCTCATGGTTTTATTTATGAGAGCTGTTTGACGAGGAAATTGCAGGTCTGATTTTTGTATGTCCCAAACTTGATGAATTGTCAAAAGCAAATATTCACAGAGATGGACGGACATTGGTTGCCTGTCACATCCAATAAATACAAACTTATACGTTTACTCTGGCTCTGTCTAAATATAGTCGGGAGAAAATAGTTTCCTGGTACAAAGCCGTGTTGACATGGTTAACATGTTTGAAGGAGCCATAGCATTTAAAGAGACTCATTGGCATGAAGGTAATGAAGTTGAGTAATGCTTCTTCTCACTTTATCTTGGCAGATCACGAACATCACCAAGCTCAAAGACTTTCTGCTACAACACAGGAAAGATTATGTGAGCGCTGGAAGGTAAGCTTCTCCAAACAGTCGCGGTAATCCACCACAATCAACAACAGCAGCAGTAAAAATCCCTCCAAGGCTGCAGGTAAGGCCAGAGAAGAGATGAACACTTTGTTTCTGACTAAAATCAGAGCAGGTCAGCAGTCAGGGCTACTTGAAGGTACCGTCAAATATGTCTCCAGTGTATATGTGTGTGCTGCAGGGGCTGTCTGCTGGCACAAGGTCAGCAGCGAGAAGGGTGGTCTGCAGTGGCGGGCTCCAGTCTAATTGTCTGGAATAATTGAGTTGCAACCAAGTGAAGAACTAATCACGCCCTGGGACTAATCCAGGCCTTCCTCCCTTCAAGGCCGCCTCTGTCTTTTGTAGGTGTGGGTGTGGGGAGTTGCCCCATGTTTTGTTAGGTTTGTTGATAAAGCATCGTCAGAACACATTAACTAAACATTCGAGATGTCAATGGGTGGAGTTCAGCAGTATTTAGTGGTGGGGAAAATCCAAATGTGTGCAAGTCTCGTCTACCTTCAGCCTGGTCATTAGCCATTCCTGTCTTCCAATTTTCTTATCAGCTTCCTTTTTCCTCCTCACTTTGCCTGACAGAGTAATAATGGACTATGGACTATACTGAATTCACTTTAAATGTTTATAGAATTAGTGTAGCTGGTCATCATTTCCAGTATGGCTAAGGTTAAAGTAAAGCCTGATTGATGGTGCCCTTTCTCTCTGATAGAATATAATATGTTATGACTGCATATTAAATTAACCTTATGTAGGTCACCATAAGTACGGTAAAGGATGACTAGTTACTTGTAACTATCATTGCATCTTTGTTCTTTATTGGTTTGTTTTATTTAGAGGCTGCAGCAGTTAATCTGTCAATTATTTTCTCGTTTTGTCACTATTCCCCCAGAGCCCAAAAATGTTTGGCATTTCTGTTTGAAGAAAGACTTTACCAGCTGATTAATTATCTAAATTGTTGCATTTTCTGTCAGTTGACTAATCGTTTTAGCTCTAGTTTTATTATATATTCATTTCAAGGTATACATTAATACTGGTTCTTTTTGCAAGAATGTGTTTGATTAAACCAAACAAGCTAATCCAATCTAACCAAATAATAGAAAAGAATCACTAGAATTACCAGCCCTTGGTATGGGGGTAAATTGATGTCAGTACCTTTGTAAATGCACAGACAGTAAGTTGCAATTTGTAAACACAAAACATGATGTACAAATACATTTGAAATCCACAAACTCTTCATGATCCACAAAGAGAAATCATTGACTTGTATCTGAAAACCAGAATTTGAACAAATGCAAAATGACTTGTCTGCGCATGTATTGTATTTGAAGAATGTTTCGCATTTGTTTGACACTACGGTTTTGCTGATTTGCATATTGCAATATCTACTGATGCACTCTTTTTTGCAAATAAACAGAGTCTACTCTGTTTCGAGACGTGAACAAAAACGCTCAACATTTATGTGTCAAATCTGTGTTTGCGGATCACTTGTCTACAAATAAGTGTGACACTGGTTTACCAGGAGAGTGTGAATACAATCCCCAAATGTGGTCAGCCAGTCAGGAATATTGCTTGCTATGTGAGGTCACGCCTACTCAATAAGCCTTTCAAAATTAGAGCTGAAACGGATCATTATATGTTTGTGGTTTTTATGTTCTCCTCCTGTTTTTGTAAATTTCCTCTCATGGTAATAAAACAAGGTCTCAGGTGAATTGGAAACTTTGACTTGCCTCCTTGTAAGATCTGGAGACCTATTGCATGGTGGGATAGTTTTCTGCTCCACATAATGCCGAATAGGGAATATATAGGGAATCCAGAGAGGGGTGGAAGGGAACAATGAATTTTAGGGAGGAGGAAGGCATGTCAATATTTAGGACACTAATAAATCTGTAAAGTTTTAACAAAGAGTCTTTGTTTGGCTATCAATCACATGTTCAACTTTTGATACACGGCCTATGATTGTTCTTGTCTGTTTTACAGTCTCATCTCATCAGATGTTACCCGTATGACGGACAATGAACGCGACCAGATTGACCAGGATGCTCAGATCTTCATGAGGACCTGCTCTGAGGCCATCAAGCAGCTACGCATTGAAGGTGTGTACGCGTTTTTCTGTGCACCACGTGAGCTAATTGGATGTGAATGCTGCAAGCATTCGCAACCTATGTTGTTGCTAACCTTTATTATAATTCTTCCGCTAACTAGTCCCACAGCTTTTGAAGTAGAAACTCTGTTCAAACTCCAAGTTGTCCAGCTCAATGAGGAATGGGGTGCTATTACTTTTGTCATTAATACCTTGAATACTTTCCAAATTATTCAAGGTTTTCCAGGAAAATTCTCCCATTGTAAGTGAATGGAGAGACTGTCAAAATCCTCCTCATATGTACTCCACTTTGAAAGCTCACCAGTACAGCATACTTTCAGCTACAGACTTGATTTAAACTGTAAATTGGTCACAAGAAGTTATTCTATTAATGATGTATTCAGCTTTTTGATATGTTTTATGGTTTGTTCACGGTCAAAGTTTTATGCTTTTTTGTGCTCTTTTCTGAGTTAAAATGGGTGTGTATTGCGTGAGTTAGAGTGGGTGACATCATCACTACAGTGTAGCAGGCTCGCAAAATCTTCTTAGATTTTTCTCTTTAACTCGCTGGCTTGACCACAATTTTAACTCTTCGTGTATAATTTTACACCAGAAACGTAGTTCATTTTGTTGTGGTTCCTCACATGGGCTTTTTAAATCCCTCGGAGTTATAGATTTGTCTCTGTGTCCTTCCAAAGGACAAGAGTGACAGAAAAATCTCCATTGGCTGCCATTGTAAGTTCTCCTCAAATTTTCTTGACCAGAGCAGAACGTACCAGTTTTTCAACTCCCCAAAGTGGTCACTTTTTTCAAAAATCCAAACAAAAAATAGATCATATTGTTCACAAATGCCTTCTGCCGCTCCCGGTCAAGTCATTTCGTTGATACGACCTATAGTTTAGTCTCTGAGGAGGTTTGTTTGAGGCAAAGTCTCAGAGAGAGTTTCCTATCTGTCTATATAGGATAGCTGGTTGCCCAGGTGATGTTAATAAGCAGAGAGAGATCAAAGGGAGACACACACGCACACACATTCTCTCTCTCTCACACACACATACTTGGTCCTGTGTTCTGATTGGTGGATAGACTTTAAGCTATTTCTTGAATGAAGTTAAGTGTACTGCATCCAGAGTACTGCATGTGCTACTACAACCACTACTAATGCACTAATTACTACTACTACTAATACCTGGTACTACAACTAACACACACACACACACACACACTGTTCTCTTCATTGGAAACAGTTGGGTCTATGTGTCTCACAGTGTCACAGTCTTATAGTCCACCTGTCTCACAGTCTGTCTCACAGTCCTTTAGTACACCTGTGTCTCTGTCTCACAGCCCATCTCACTGTCCACCTGTGTCTCTGTCTCACAGTCTGTCTCACAGTCTTTTAGTCCACCTGTGTCTCTGTCTCACAGTCTTTTAGTCCACCTGTCTCACAGTCAGTCTCACAGTCTTATTGTCCACCTGTCTCGCAGTCCGTCTCAGTCTTATTGTCCACCTGTCTCTGTCACACAGTACACATGTATGCATAACAGTGCGCGTGCACACACACACACACACACACACTAAAGGAGACTTATTAGGCTTCTTATATTTTCTGTAACTCAATAACAACTGGCAACTCCTATGCTTAGTCTATCTGTACTACTGAGCAGCATAATCATCATGCTTCAGGATCTCGGCCAATCGGTGGGGGGCTTAAAGAGACAGAAGCATCTACTGCTTGTATAAGAGAGAGGCTGAAATGAGAGCTTGCATGAAGTTTAGCAATTCAGTTTAGCATTAGGCTCCAACAGCCAGCATTCACAGTGAATAAAGTCTATTTAACAAATATTATTGCAAATGTAAAATACACTTTCAGGTGAAGCTAGTTTTGTCTTGCATCGTGCAGCAACACGAAACAGTAGAGATTTTATTTATTTTTAACTCTGAACTGTGTTGACTTTCAAAACATCAACAGGAAGCTGAGAGGAAATTGGATTTGTCTATACTTTTTGGCACTTCACCAAAATCTGTGAGTTTGTCTTTAACAAATGAATGTGTTATCACCATAGCGGAGAAACAGGTGACATCAGCCCAGATAAAGGAGCACAGAGGGGCAGTGCTGGACCTCATTGAAATGTATCTAAGAGGTGAGTTCATGGAACTGATTACAGTTCAGACAGCACATATCATATACCTTGTCCTCTATGGACTAGGGATCCATTTGTTTATGTTTTGGACATTTACTGGTTCAGGGAGTAGTGTTTGTATTGGTTTCAACATGAGCTGCTGTACACACACTCCGCAAACCTGAAGTCACTGAACCAATATTTTAGCTAACAGGACTGCATGTTAATATCATGTGTATCTTGATTCTTTTTAAGCGGTATGCAAGCTGTACTCTGAGCAGAGAGCAATCAGGGTCAAGAGAATGGTGGACAAGAAGAGGCTGTGAGTTATTAGCAAATATCCGCTTCCATGCGTTCCTCAATCTAATCTATTATTGCTTATCATGATTTTAGGAAGGTAGCAACTTTTAAAACTCTTGATTCACATGACACTGTGCTTTGTGGTTTCAGATCAAGACTGGCACCAGAGCACCACATTCGGGTGGAGAAAGCACCAGAGGTGGATCCCACGGAGGAGCCCACGGAGGAGAAGACTGTCAAGGAGGAAAGCTCTGGTAAGTTAGTGAGTCCCCTCAGACACTGGACTCTATTTCTGTGGCGGCACAAAGGCTGGTACAAACAACCCTGCTCCTATATGTTCATTCTACTGACCGTGACTTGTTGTTTGCTTGTTTGGTATTTTTGTGTATGTAGCTATTTCTGCACCATGTGAAGGGCACTTTTCCTTGCATTCTGTGCAGATCAAGAAAGTATGGGACTAGTGATAGAGATTTATGCAGATATAAAAGAAATACGTTTGCTCAAAAATACAATTTTAGGGATTATAAAGGGATTATAGCAAGAATGCCAATAAAGCAGTCTGCACAGCATTAAAGATAAATGGGTGAATATTACCTATATATTATCACTGCCCCATCATCCATTCCACATTATTTACATTTCTGCAGCCATCTGAAGGCAGCAGGAGCAAACTTTGTGTTTCATCTCTAGCCTCTACTTTGAAAGGTGCCGTGCCATAGCGCACGCAGCACCATTATGCCTGATGATTCATTGTGGGTACTTTGAATAAATGACAACCATTAACTTGTAATTCTACAGGTTTATGCAGTCCAAACCCGGTGTAGGGAATCGTAAATATGTAGGGTGCACTTTACAGTTCAAAGAACTCAAAAAACACTGGCTCATACGAGGCGACAGCTGCATCGTCAAGTTCATTCCAACTTTACTGGCAGAAGTAGCATAGCATTTTTTTATTGAAAATTTAATTTTTAATGCCATTATAATGTGTTACAGGTTAATTATGAAAACGTTTTGGTAAAGTTTGATAGTAGTGAGTCAAAAAGCAAATTGTCTTCATTGTCAAACTTGCTTTAACGGGATAATTATGTGAACTATGACAACTGCTTAAAGACACTACTTCCTCAATCTTTTTATTACATATTAATTTATAACAGAGTACACAGTAATTGACTTTTCTTGCACTCCTTTTCAGAAAAAGATTGCACACACTTGTACACAACATATGTTAATACTGTCACTGTGTTTCAAACTAAAAAAAACAAGTCTCCTTATGTGTGTAGAAAACATAGTAACTGGAATTTTAAGTATCTCAACAAACACAGTCAGCATAAAAAGGCTCATCATTTGCCTTTGGCAGCATATTAGTCCTACTGTATATTGTCACTTTGCCAATGAACCTCTGAGACAACAATAATATTTCTGTTCTTGGAGAATCTTCACTCTCTTCTCCACCGGACAAACCACTTACATCAAGCACCACTGAGACTGGCACAGCTGAGGTGTGAGGCGAGTAATGTCATTATGTTAATGTTAATTATGGATAATCACTCCGCTCCTACAATTTATACTACATCTTTACTCACTCACTGTTTCAGTTTTTCAAAACCAGACTGCTCTTATGTCCATTGTGGTGAAATGCAAAGTGACAAAGGGTATCCCATCTATATAATCATCGAAAGAGATTTGGTAACTAAAGGAGTGATTCAGATGAGCAAGACAAGTTGTCTGTTTTCTTTCCTGTAGAGAATAGTGTGTCAGAGGTCCTGGACAACCCTGTCAACCTGTGGGAGGAGGCCCGAGTGGAGGATGAGCTCTCTCCTGAGGAGATCCAGATGGTGTGGAACCTCAGACATCATTATTTAGTATTCATGTTACACCGATTATGTAGATTTGTGTGTGTCTCATGAATGTACAGCTTTACTTTAGCCGATGTCTAAATGCACGGGGACTCCATAAAGCATATTCATTGTTTTACTGAGGTTTTTAGTGAGAAATTCTTTGTACAGGCCAAATAACAGACTCATTTGGACTTTTGAATTATTTGTCATTACAAAAAAACTCAGTCAAGTATATTCTCACAAAAGTACATGATTATGTTAATCTTAATTATGTTAACCTTTTTTCTAGAAAGAGGGTTCAGATATTGCAGCATATTCTAACTTCTAGCTCTGAATGAATGTCTGACATCTAAATCTCTCTAGTTTGAGCAGGAGAACCAGAGGTTGGTGAGTGAGATGAACAGCCTCGTGGATGAAGTGAGGTGTGTCCCGCTCAGTACACGTTAATTTCCCTTTTTATTAAGTCTGTTCTGGAAAGTCCGTGATTTAATTCTGCTCACACATCAGTATTGTGAATCAGTGATGTGAATGGTAAAAATATTTACCAGGAAACTGTGGTAATATCCAGAGACACTCTTGTGTGAATCTGTTACTCAATGTCACTTCCCCTCCCACTAAATTACATCCCCCTAGTGATTGAAATGCCAGGTGAGCAAGACAACAATTATGTGAAATACCAGATGTCGATTCACACAGGATTAAAATAACCCAAGGACATAGGCGCTCGCAGATGAAATAGTTACCTTGGTAGCCAGAGAAAATCACTGACATGTTTGTTCCAGATGGAACAAAATGCTCCTGAGGTGAAAAGTGCCAAACCCCAGACCTGCCCCTTTTAATACTAATGCCATCTGTAAGCGTTTAAAGACTAAACTATTTTCATGGGATACTTCACGCATTCCTTTTGTGTACGACAGGCAAATCGAGGGGAAGGTGGTGGAGATCTCACGACTGCAGGAGATCTTTGCTGAGAAAGTCCTGCAACAAGTGAGCCAAGTTCCCTCTATCTCATTCACTTGGTCACATTATAGGTTCTGAGGAGAAGTTGTACATAAACTCATTTTTCATCCCACTTTCCGTGACAGGAAACAGAGATAGGCAGTATTCATCAGCTGGTTGTGGGTGCTACAGAAAACGTCAAAGAAGGCAATGAGGATATACGAGAGGTAACTCTCACTAAATGGAAACAACCAGCACATCTAGTCTGCACGTGCTATTCATGCTATATGAAATGGGGTTTTTTTTGGTTGATGTTAACAAATTGGATCGGTAAAATGTCCTTTTGTTTACTTCTGTCGCAAGGCCATCAAAAACAACGCTGGCTTCCGGGTGTGGATCCTGTTCTTCCTGGTCATGTGCTCTTTTTCTCTCCTCTTCCTGGACTGGTATGACAGCTAACACAGCTAGCACGCATGGACTCTATACGACAGGAAACCGCCTGACTCTGGTGCATATTGGTTATCTCATAAAGAAGCGGATGACACTGAGACTGAATGAACAGTTTTCCATGCTGGACCTGGTGTACAAAGTGTTCTTCATGAAGAGTCTATGTTCAAGTAGAAATGGCAGTTTGTTCTTCCCTGGTTATCTTATTAATAATTGTCCAGTGCTTTCAGGGCAGATTCAGTGTTTAAAAGCACTTCTGTGGAGGCGAGCTTTGTCTGGAGCACTGTGTCTACTTTAAGTGTGTATATGGTTGGGCAGTCAGTCTTTCTCCACCACTAAAAGCAGTGAAAATGGTTTGATTGGCAGCAACTATTCTTGCCTGACTAACTGAAAAAAGTGTATTTCTGTCGATCCCTTTTTGGAAGGTTCTAGAGGATACTGACTTTTCAATTTAAATAGATTATAAACTTGTATCCCTGAATTACATACAATGATGATTCACTGTTGAATGCTGAGAATGTTTTTGTTGTTTGCTTTCTAAGCAATTGTCAGCAGCAGAACAATTCATTTGATATCTATCAAAGCGCAACTGTACTAACACACCACTCTAGTAAAGCTAACTTAATTAAATTCTGTGTCTTCTTTCTTTACATTAGGAAATAATTTTATAACCGTTAAAACGGTCCATGCTTATGTCAAGCTGTTAGATAACATCAAGAGCAGCAGAAAGCCATGGCCAGTTTTGGTTCATGTCAGCTAAAGAAAAGAAGCTGTTGTCAGGAGATTTGATTCACACAGCCTTGTGATATTTCTGCCAATCTGTTTATTAGGATTAACTTCTATCCTAGTGGCAGCATTACAGCACTTAGACATTTTTCTTTGATTTTAACTCAAAGGAACTGGACAGTTCACCAAATTTATTTTCTGCGCCAAGGGAGTTTCAGCATTACTGACGAAATCTACTCTTAAAATAGTTCATGAAAATGTTCTTGTTCACATATGGAATCCAGCTGGACGTTGGTGTGAAATGTGGGCACTTTATTTCAGTTTTTCATTTAACATTTTTATGTAGCAAATGCACTTCAATGGTAATCATTACATTGTTTGAAAAAGGTACATCATTTGGGACAGTTTTAAGTTAAATGACAAATACAGAAAAAAAAAGCAACAGGACAAGCGACTACTGTCAGGTTGTTCCACTACATCAACTTAAGTCTAATATGTGCCATCAGTGGTGACATTAATCAATGCATTGCACAATACAGTGTCTTCACTAGCAATGCAAAAAACATTCAATACAGTAGCATAAAATGTATGCTATGAAAATTAACCATTAAGTAAGTATTGTGTAGCCAGCAAAGAAAAGCACATGGTGTTCACAAAGAGTTCAAAGGGATGGAGACAATCGTTTATGCTGGTTAAAAAGATCTGATGCATCAAATACTAAAAATCTCCTTAACAGCACTGTATATGCAGAGAGCAGTATGGTCTGTGTCAAAACACCACGAGTAAAATAGTTTGTTTTTTTATCGCTGGTTAAAAGGTTTCCTTCAGGTCAAGCCTCCATTTATTCACAATATCTTGACCGTAAAATATGTTGACACCGACGACCTCAGTGGCAAATATGCTGAAAACATTGTCGCTTCATGAGAATCGTGCCCCTTGCTGGACCTCATAGGTCTGACATGCGCTATCAGTGCTTGATGTATTTTTAAAGAAAGGAGGTTCAAAGCAAACTTTTTAGAGTCGTGCGTGCATGTGCGTTTAAACAGGCGACGCAGACGCGAGATGGTTCACACACATTTCACAATGCGAGTACTAAAAGTGAGTTCTGTTACATATGTGTATGTACAAAGACAGTGAGTGTGTGTCGGTGTTTGTATTTCTGTGGCTTTTTCTACATGTTTGCCACTCTGTTTTTAAATAAATAATGACATATGCTATTCAAACAAACCGTGAATACACCCAACTCTAAGGCTTGCTTTGCTGAAAACATGCTACAGTGTACACATCAGCTGACCAAATTACATCAACAAGGCGGCAGAGCACCTCAGGCAAGAGAAGTCGATTTTTCACCCACAGAAAGCCACAGGACTCTGAGGTTTGCTTGAATGGCACAACCGTATTATTTATTTTTTTCTGCAGCAGGTGAGGCCACCTCCTGATCCCAGGTTGATTAAGCCAGTTTCTGGGCAGTCTCTGTCTCCTGCTGGGTGACCTTCTCCTCAGACATGATGGTCATCCATGGTGATACTGACCGGGTGATCGTCTGCTTGGCTATGTTGTAGTGGTTAATGAGGGTAAAGAGGCGCCCGCGACCCCCAGGGCCCTGAGGGGGGAAGTTGCCATACATCCCAGCCGGCATGCAGTGACCTTGCTGCTCCAAAGAGAGAGAGAGCAAGATTGAAAATACCAACAGGAGACAATGTCAAAAGAAAAGAAAAACAGCACACGCTGAGAAACAAACTGATTCACATGTACATGAGGAAAATGGTTAAATGACAGTGACCAAACAGAGCTGTGCTGTTCAGCACCATAGCAACAGTGTCGTGGAACAGGATCAGGCTTGAACAGAAAAAGAGTCAACACTCCTTGAACCCACTGCCACAGGATTTAAAGCAAGACTGTGTAACTTTTGATGAACTGTGGGATAATGCTAAATGCTACGCTATGGAGTAGGTAGTCATAGGTCAGCAAACTCAATGATAACGCAATAATGTTTATTACACAGTGATATTTATCTAAAGTTTTCTAACATTAGCCACTTATACAGTGAATCAGCGAAAACCTATGAGGCTATTGAACCGAGCAACAGTGTGCTTTAGTTTCTTATTAATTCAACTTTTCATTTGTAAGATGAAGATTGTGTTATTTACTTTTCTTTAAAGTCACATAGTATTGCTTTAAATAAATTTATAAAGAAACCAAAAGCTGATAACGTGGCAGATGAAATAACATCTACGACTTCATGAGCTTCTTTAATGATAAAATCTAGCTATTAGAGACAAAATTCACCAAGACCTGCCCTCAATTGGCACCGACTTATCTCTTAACTCAGGAACCTTAGAAACAGCTGTAGAACCAGATACATGTTTAGACTGTTTTGCTTCCTCAATCTTTACCAACTAACTTCAATAATTTCTTCATCTAAACCATCAACCTGCCTCTTAGACCCCATCCCGACTAGGCTGCTTAAAGATGTTTTACCTTAGTCAGCACCTCTATACTAGATGATCAATCTATCTTTATCAACAGGCTATTTACCACAGTACTTTAAAGTAGCTGTAATTAAACCTCTTCTGAAAAAGCCCAAACTTGATCGGATGTTTTAGCCAACTATAGACCTATATCTAACCTTCCATTTCTCTCTAAGTTCTGGAGAAAGCAGTTGCTAAACAGCTGTGTGACTTTCTACAGAGCAATAGTTTATTTGAGGATTTTCAGTCAGGATTTAGAGCTCATCATAGCACAGAGACAGCACTGGTGAAAATTACTAATGACCTCCTTATTGCATCAGACAAAGGACTTGTCTCAGTACTGGTTTTATTAGATCTTAGTGCTGCATTTGATACCATTGACCATCAGATCCTATTGCAGAGACTGGAATATTTCATTGGCATTAAAGGAACCGCTCTAAGCTGGTTTAAGTCCTATTTATCAGATCGATTTCAGTTTGTACATGTTAACGATGAGTCCTCCATGCACGCCAAAGTTACTCATGGAGTTCCTCAAGGATCTGTCCTGGACCAATCCTCTTCACTTTATATATGCTTCCTTTAGGCAATATTATCAGGAAACATTCCATAAGCTTTCATTGTTATGCAGATGATACTCAGTTATATCTATCGATCAAGCCAGATGAAACTCATCAGTTAGCTAAACTTCAAATGTGCCTTCAGGATGTTAAAACCTGGATGACCTGTAATTTTCTCATGTTAAACTCAGATAAAACTGAAGTTATTGCTCTGGGGCCTAAGCACCTCCGTGACGCATTATCTAAAGATATAGTTTCCCTGATGGCATGCCTTGGCCTCCAGCACCACTGTGAGGAATCTTGGAGTTATCTTTGATCAGGACATGTCGTTTAAGTCTCACATTAAGCAAATTTCAAGGACCGCCTTTTTTCACCTACGTAATATTGCGAAAATCAGGAACATCCTGTCTAAAAATGATGCAGAAAAACTAGTCCATGCATTTGTTACTTCTAGGCTGGATTACTGCAATTCCTTATTATCAGGCTGCTCGAAAAAGTCCATTAAGACTCTTCAGCTGATCCAGAATGCTGCAGCACGTGTTCTGACAGGAACCAGGAAAAGAGATCACATTTCTCCTGTTTTAGCTTCTTTGCATTGGCTTCCAGTAAAATCCAGAATAGAATTTAAAATCATTCTTCTTACCTACAAAGCTCTTAATGGTCAGGCACCATCTTATCTTAAAGAGCTCATAGTACCTTACTACCCCACCAGAGCACTGCGCTCCCAGAATGCAGGGTTACTTGTGGTTCCTAGAGTCTCCAAAAGTAGACTAGGAGCAGAGCGTTCAGCTATCAAGCTCCTCTCCTGTGGAACCAGGTTCCAGTTTGGGTTCAGGAGGCAGACACCATCTCCACATTTAAGAGTAGGCTTAAGACTTTCCTCTTTGATAAAGCTTATAGTTAGGGCTGGCTCAGGTAGTCCTGAACCATCCCTTAGTTATGCTGCTATAGGCCTAGACTGCCGGGGGATTTCCATGATGCACTGAGCTCCTCTCTCCTCTACTTTCTCTCCCTCTGTATGCAACCTCATCCCATTATTGCATGTTACTAACACAACTTCTCCCCTTTCTGGTAGTCTTGTGCTTTCTCGTCTCTCTCTCTCTCTCCTCCTATCACTTCCTGCAGGTTTTCTGGCTGTGGAGCTGTGGAGTCTGGATCTGTGGCTGCGGGTCACCTGCTGCCCCCGTGTTCCTGCTCGACACCCTCTGCTGCAACGACTATTGTTGCTAGTCTTATTGTTATTTTGTTATTATAATCATTAACATTACGATGGTTACCATTAACACTATTATAAATATCTGTACCATTTTTCATTTAGTTTATAGCAACATTACCTTCACTGTCTGTACCTCTGTGTGTATATTGTGTAGGCTCTCTCTCTCTCTCTCTCTCTCTCCCCCCCCAGACCTGCTCTTTTATGAAAAGCGCTGTGAGATAACTGTTGTTGTGATTTGGCGCTATATAAATAAAATTGAATTGAAAATTGAAATTGAACATTTATATCAAAATGCTACCTTCAAAATACAGATCATGCCTGCAAACAGAAAACTATTAAATTGTTCTTAAGCTTTTCTAGTGCATATAGATATCCAGAGGGTAAATTAAGGGTAGGTCTCACTTGAAATTTCTCAGAATCTTGAAAAACGCAGGCCTGCAACTGCTCACCTTCATTGCAACACATTGTATAAACACCTCAGACATGTCTGTATGTATAAGAAACTCATTTACATATCTCTTTTAAAACAATGCTGAAACACTTGGTTAACCCAGGTAACAATAGAACATATCACCATCAGAAAGGGTCACAAACAACGATGTTCGTAAGGGATTACCGTGTAAACAAAGCTGTCAGGGCAAGGCTGCTCATACTGGTAGACCTTGTAGACAACCAGGAACACCACACACACCAGGAAGGCCAGGGCGCAGATCACCAGCAAGGTCACCTAAAGGAGACACAACAGCTCCATCATCAGCACAAGACCTGTGTGACAGCTCTGCGTTCTTCACGAAACGAAAACGAGTGGGCAGATTGGAAAGAAATGATTTAATTGTTTTAGAATATTTCTGCTTTTCTTTAAATTACAGGTTAAACAGCAGTGCAAGGCTGCAGTATTGAACTCACATTGGTGTGTACACCAGTAACTAACAGCCAGTCAGGGCTACAGGATATTCTGCAGACAGTAACTCTGCAGGAAAATGGCTTGTGTGACCATCTGTATAGCCCAGCTCTCACCTCTCAGGGGAGTTATGTAACGGCCACTGGTGTTTCTAGGAAGTGGGAGGGTGGGGGTAACACAAGGTGTGGGAGAAATCACCTCATTACTGGCATAAATGTCTAGACCCAAGGTGTGCACAAGGTATTTATATTTATTGATCTGAATGCTACTGTGCTTGTGGAGGAATTTGATTATTTCAAACAAATAGCAGTGAAACAGAAACAGTGAAATCCTGATGCAAATTTTCAGCGCCTCTGCTGTCAGAATATTCTTCAGGAATTCTTTGGAGTACTTTTTGTACTCTTCCAATATGTTTTTTTTGGCACAGGTTTGATAAGACTTAACAGCATGAATCAGTATGAACAAAAGGATGTCCTTTTTATCGGTCTGTATGAATCCTGCAGTTACACAGCGGAGCAGACAGGTGAACACCTGTACAAGGCAAAAGCAACAGGAGATTATGAAAGCGACTGTGAAAGGGCTGCCTGCCGCATTTCAAAGCACCGATCAGAGGGTGCGAGCGGTGCTGTCTGAGACAGTGATGTGGCTCCTTGCCCTTTCAGATGTTTGAGAATTAAAGCCCAGTGACTAAAGAAGACTTTACACACCTCACAGAGACAGCTTCATCTGTTGATTTTGAATGTGGAGGGAGAGTACTGTAATATAGTTTTATGCATTTTAAAGTGTGCATTAAAGTATTTCACTCAGATGTGGAGCCTGGGTGTCTTGACCTTTTCTTTTACATAAGCATATGGGGGGGGGGATGCTGCCGTTGGGAGACCATAGCCAGGCAGCACCTGAATTAATGAGAGTTTCAGAGGGCGGGGTTAAGTGAACCATTGTGCATTTTGTCTCCCTGTGTAGCAGGACAAAATGACAGGCGGCAGGACGTGAAGGTGGCCTGAGCAAAGAAACCACAGAGAGGGTTGGATTGTTGGGGGGATATCATGACGCCGGTGACAAATGTCCGGTGCCAAAGCTGCCTGCTCTCCAGCACGTGTAGGAGTGTGACAGATATTGGGGGGGGGGGACGATGTGTGAAACACAGATGGCGGTAGCGGGGTTGCTCTTACTTTGAGTCGCTCAGATACGCCTTCGATGATGCTTATGGAGAACTCTGCGATTTTTGGAGATCGTAGTTTTCCCTTCTTGCTCTCACCATCATAGTCTGCCTTTGTCTTCACCACCACCTGGTAGAAAAACATGACACACGTGCATGAGAGACGACCTAATAAGCTTGCAGCTACAGCTAGAAGAGGAAATGAGAGGCCACAGAAGCAGGATGGGGGGAAAACATAAATTTGCAGGCCTATCTTTTTGCATAAGACATAATAGATCTTTAAGGATGAACATGGGTTTCTCAAAGAGAGTTTTCCTTCATTTTCACCAGTTTAATTGGACTAATTGGAATGATGGAAATGCATAAATTAAGGCACTCACTGTGGCTCTCCAAATCAATGGGGGGTCGGAATAAAACAAACAAAATATATCTTACCTTATCTGGTGGAGGAAACTGCAGCTGACTGGCATCTAATGGTGTTATGAGAGGGATGGTGTCAAATCCGTCTTCAGAAACCACCTTCCCGTTATTTTTCTCGCTGAAATTATTCCCCAGTTTAACCATTTTCCCTGCACGAAAAAAACACCAAACTGGAGGGGGAAGAGGGGTAAACAAGCGTTTAATAGGATACTCCTTGAACAAAGGCATTAACGGTGATTCTCTGCTCCTGTGTGATCACAGAAATACCGTTTAAGGAATCCTGTGTGTCATTTCTGTGAATTCAGATTTTTCGTCTTCTTCTTTTTCACATGCAAGCAGTACAAAGTGATGTGCATGATGTGGTGCGCTTTTGTGGGCCATGAGAAAGCCTTTTACCCACAAAAGCGCAGGAGAGGACACGCAAGACTTCGACATATCGGCACTGATGCATCACGGTGGGGAGGGAAGAAATGATTTACCGCATCCACACAAACACTTACCAGCTCGGTCGAGTAGCGTTTTGAGGCAGCGTATTTTTCCTGATGTGGTGACTTCACTGCTCCAGCGCTGCTATATGTTGGTTTGAGTTTTTTTTTTTTTTTTTTTTTTTTGGTGTGACGCAGCCGATTTGCAGAGAGCTGGTGCACAATATGGCCAGCTGGGTCTGTGCGCCGCGAGCTGGATGCTGCTGCTGGCGTCTGGCTGCACTGCAAGTGATGTAACGTCCTAATCACATCCATCCCTAACAAGTCTGATCAGTGGCAGCAAACCCAGGAGCTGGAGCACACTGCCAGAGCTGAGATTAGTGTGCCAAATGTTTTTATGTTTTTACCAAGAAAAGCAGAGAGTAGGCCTAAATGTAAAACATTTCAGTTCGTGGTTTGCATACAGCCAGTAGGTGTAGTGTCTCCTGCAAAAATGTGCCATCTTTGCAATCACTGTAGTTCCAAGAGCAGATTTATTAGAAACTGGCATAAATTCTGAGGTAAACTGATGTTTGAAAGTAGTTTTCTGAAAGATGTTGATTTAGTGTATTGGGTGATTGGCTGCCTGATGATGATTTTTTTTTTAACTTGGCTTCAGACTCTAAACGTGCTATCATTGATAGTATTTGTATGTGTCAAATGACAATGTGAAAAGGGGAGCTCCTAGTGACTAGAACCTATAGAGAATTAAGGCTAGCTGTCAGGCCCACAACTGCTCTCTGTCAAGTGAAAAAAAAGAATGCAGATAGACACACAGTTAGTGACTAGCTGTTGAACACTTAGCTGCTAAAGAGCCAGATATTTCCCTCCCTCTGAGTTTGAATAACCTATTCATTATTGAAGAACTTTATTGGTTAAAACAAGAGACTTTGTTCTCTAACTCTCATCAAAGAGCAGCAGCCTATAAAAGAAGACTGTAAAAAGGAAGAGACAATAAAGAGAGGATGCAATTAAATTAAATATTAAAGATAAATAAGATAAAAGGGATACAAATGAAATATATGTAGGCATATCTAAAGGTGCATGCATACAGTGTAACTTGGGTAGTGCAGCCTTGGCAGTGTAAACATGCAATCACAGTAACTTTAGAGTCCATGGTATAAAGTGCTCAGTGCACTGTGGCAGCCAAGAGGAACGGGTCGGTCGGGTGGGTGACAGGCTGGTTACTTCAGTTCTTCAGCAGCTATGGGTGTATACCTATGGGTGTGGGTGAAGGGGGGGCAGAAGCTGTTCCTCAATGGACTTAGCTTCACCAGGTAGCCACAAACACAATTGCTAACAAGTTAACCACATCAACTTAAAGGGTAATCAATGTTTCCACTGCCCCAAAGTGGCCAAAAAAAGGATTTTAGGATTTAAGGATTAAAGAGTCACTTAAGACCAGGCTGAAAGGCAGTTTTTCACTGCCCTCTCTGGTTGAATGTTTCAAGCCTGTCTCAGTTCTGGCTGGGTGATGGTCAGCAGTGTGCTCTGTTGCTGTGTTGCACCTGGAACCACATTTAACAGTGATGTCACAGTGTCCTGAATAAACCTGTCTGTACATCACTGCCGCACGGTGAGAGGTTAAACTACTGGACGTTAACAGACATTTTCAGGGGGTGTTTATTAATGTTCCTTAAAACCTGGCTTCAAATCATCAAGTAAGCCTATTTGTCTATAACATTAAATATTCATGTCTACATAAGAAACAATAAAAAAAAATGTTTTAAACATCTTCACATCAACATCAGTTTTCTGAAATGTTATGTTTAAATAGGTCTATGCAAATGAGGTATTATCTATTTAAATACGTGCTGCTTTGCAAACTTTTCAGAACAGAAATCTGAACATCACAGCCAGGTTCAAAATTCCCGTTTCATTTTCTTGACATATTACTGTCCATATATCAGAAAATACTGTCAACAGCCATGAAAAAAATTTACTTTCACCATACTTTTACATAAATCAGGCTATGAATCATATGTGAATAAACACCTTTGTCAAAACCTTCAGAATGTAGTTAGGAATAAAACTGGAAAGTTTGGTGTATATAAGTGCTACAGAAGAGGAGATTTCTGGCTCAGTATGAGGAAAAAACTAATTTTGAGAAAACAAAGCCTTTAAAAATATGTACTGTAAAACACAGGTGAAGAGGCAAAAAATAACTCATTCGAAACTTCCCCCACTTACATTAAAACAAGTATTTTCTGTATGTTCTGTTTAAATATACAAATGAGGCATTGCCTAACTTTTGGTGAATTTAGGATAAATCTACAGATGCTGCTATCCTTTCGCTGACATTACTCAGTAATGACTTTATGGCCTATATGCTTATATGTCCACACGAGTATATTTCCCATATTTGGTCATTTATAGTTTCCGTTGTCTCAAATTTGGTCTGTAGCCTATAAAAAAAGATGGAGAGAAAAAAAACATTGTGCCATGAATCAGTCTGTGTGAGTGTAGCAATGAACCTTAGATCATCAGAGCGTCAGAAATGCCAGGATCCATTAGGCTAAGATACACTAGCTATACTTAATCACCTTAAATTATTAACAAACACACCTCCCGGCATACAATACATAATCCTACAAAATTCATAACATTAGCAATGATTTTACTAAGCCCTTTATGACATCTCATCAAGTGCCTCGAAATGGAGCAAAATGAAGCTCTGTCTGTGCATATCATCCAGTAGCTTGTTGCCAGGCTACAGTGCAAATGAAAGGGAGTTAGGAGAGGATGCATAAATGACCAAGTCCAGCTTGTTAATCCACAGTGAAATGGAAGCAACAGCAGAGAAAACTAAAGCGATATCATCACATGTTGAGATAGAAGCCACAGTGTGATAAAGAGTGTGTGATGTGTCTATGGTGCGAAGTCATTAGCTATCAGATTTCCCTCCGGGTGGCATGAGAGGTAAAGTCATGTGTTTCCCGAAAGCAAATACAGTGTGGTGAGGAAGTGTGTACAGTGACACCGTTTGATAGCTTGGCATTGTATACCTTGTATTGTATCCTTTAGATGTGAAGGAATACCTGAGCTGGATGGAGTGAATCAACTGTGCCTGAATCTGTAGGTTTTAATACAGATTCTCAATAAACCAATACCCTTTAGTTTCAATGTGCCAAATTTAGAAACGTCAACATTATAAACAGGTCGAAATGTACAGAAATAACAACGTACATGGATGTCTACTGCTTTCTGCTTGGTATATGTGCTCAGCCTTAATGATACAAATGGACTCTCCTTTCTTTTAGATATTATTCTTATATAGATATTGATATCTGTCCCATGACTTAGGCCCACCAGTTATCACTGTATGTTGCAGTGCAGGTAATGCTCCTGCAGGCCTGTAGTTTCAGCCTCTGCAGGACTCCACTGGGGTTAAAACACTTGGCCTCAATACCTGCAATAATCTCACATGTATTCTCAGCAGGCCCCTGCTGATGCTAGTTCTTATTTAGAGCTGAGAGTCTGTCTGAGAGCATGTACTAAAATGACATAGAAAAGAGATGATCTTACACTATAACCCTGTATAAAATGTTTTCAGCTATGCACTGTACAATGTACAGTTCTTGTTAGCAGCAGCTGGCTTCTTCTGCAGTTGCCTTCTCAGGAAAAACCACCAGAGGGAGACACCAGCTTACTTATTATTTACAACCCATGACTGCTGTCAAATGCATAGTGTGATTATTCTTGTTTATGTGTGATCATTACCATCTCTATAACTGAGAAAAAAAACTGTGAAATGATGATACTTAACCGTGTTCATTTCTTTAAACCGGCACAACAAAAAGGCAGCACGGCAGTCACAACTGAACAGATGTTTCCTTTTCGTTTGATTTATTCTGCACATTTAAATCTCATTTACTGAAGTAAAGTACAAGTACCTCAAAATTGTACTAAAAGTGTAAAGTGTGGCTGAACCTTATACAGCACTGCAACTGCTGCGTCTTTAAAACCCACTCTGTTCTTGGCTCTTTGCCCAGAAAGTTCATTTCCCATTTCCCATCCAGCCACATGGACTAAGCTCAGCCACGCAGAGAGAACAAGTATTTTTCACTCACGGAGCGGCAACTCCAGCAGCAGTCTGAGCACAGACTCCCCTAAGGACCCGTGTCACTGAACGAGGACTTTTACATCCACTGTGTTGTGAAGGACACAAACCTCCCGGCAGATCCGTCACAGCCTGTCAGTTCTCAGAGAAGCCAAGGTATGATTTAGACTCTAAAACTCAAAGTGTGACGGCCAGTCTGCCTGTCAGGTGCCCCATTGTTCATAATATTATGTGCTATGCGTACACACTATATGTCTGCTTTAGTACACTGTGTTTTCAGGTATTGATCTGCTGACTTTCGGATGTCAGATGACACACTGAATGTGCTGTGTCTGGTTTAAAAAATCCTGCTGCCATGTGGGGGCTATTGTCTTTTGCATGAATACAAAGCCTTCTTTTCATGAATCTATAATTCCCCTCACAAGTCGACCCAGCAGTTTGTGGTGGGTGTGATGTATGGAGCTGTTAACTACTTCTGCTCAATTAATCTTGTGAAGACTCACAGTGACAAGCAGGCTACTGAGGTTGTTGCCCTTGAAGAAGAATGAGTCCCAAAGTTTTGAATGGAAAGAACAAAACAGTTCAGACTGAAATGTTTGGTTTGTTCAACTTCTCGCAGCAGGCAGCAGTGACCAGGCTGTATAAACAGGATGCAAGTCTTCACACACACAATTAACACACTCCAGTCGGTGCTCTGGTTGAGTGAACACCACCACCACCACCAGTGCTGGTGATGTAATAATCAGAGTGAGATGTTTTCTGTAAACCGGCCGTCTTGTTGTTGTGGACAGCTCGCATGGAGGCTGCATTCTGTGAGCTGAGGTTTCTGGAGGATTTTCTGGGAAGATGAGGTCACTGGGAGACACACCCAGGAGGCTCGGGCTCCGAGCAGGGAAGGACCAGGCATGGAAGACGGTCAACAGCAGCTCTGACTGAGTCACTTGCCGGGGGGAAGCCGTAGTCTCATTGGAATTTCCATTCAGTTTGGAGCATAAGAATTCTTGTCTGGACGTGGTATTTATACTGAGACACAAGGCATTATATACATTGTTTCCCCCTCAAAAACAGCTTAGGACAGCTATAATAGGATTACAGAATGTGCTTTATTTTTACACAAATTACACTTTTTGTAAGAGGTTTCATTTTCCAAATTGTGTAATCTTATTTCCTGATATGAAAAGGACCATGTTAAAAGAGGGCGCTTTGTTAAGTAAAATACAAACATATTTTCTCTGGAATGCGGTTGGAATGAGGAACATTTCCTCTCAGCCAAAAGGATCAAGTTGGATGGCCTGTGAACTTTTGGAAGCATTTAAACCCCACTTCCTAACCTCTTCTCTCCTCACATGATCGTCCACATCCAACAAGTGCATTCTTTGTGCTCGAGCCTCTTTTGACTTCCCTCCAAGAATCACAGTTTTAAAATAGTGCAGTGTTTTCAGCCTGAGTGCTCTATTCTGATTTATGGAGGCTCAGCCACCGGTGTGGACGGACGTGGCTGGGAGGGCTGTCCGGACAGGAAGTGAAGTGTTGGGGAAGTTGAGTCAACACAGGACTGTTTCTCAGACTTGTGTCGCTTCTGGTCTCGTGCCTCTCAATGGAATCACAGGCACAGACTGAGACTGAGATAACACGAAGTTACAAGCGCAGGCAGACAGACATGCCCTGGCTGAAATTAAATGAAAGTGATGGGAGTCTGGCCGGGAAGGGCAGGTTTTCTGCTTCTGTCTGGATCAAAGAGAGAGGAAACAAGCGCAGCTGAAACAGAATTCACACACACATTATTGATTCTCTTTATAAAGAGTTGCCACAGTGGGATGGGTACAGTGTTGCATCATGAATGGCTTGAAAAGAGCACAAAGGCATCAAAGTCTTGTTCAAAACACACTGGGTCCTTACAATCAAAAACATGCTTGTGTCATCCTTCATTTGGAATATCATTCATCCATTTTTTTCATACTAGGCTATATATTTCACTAATCATCCACTGATCTGTGCACCACATTTACGCAATCTACTTGGCTGTGCTGAAATATTACAGTGGAGTGGACTATAAAGAAAGGACTCCCATGACTGTTCATGTACACTGTATATTACACAAGGACTTCTGCACACAGCAGGGTGGGTTTGACCCGCTCTGACGAACACATTGTGATTGGCGTTTCAAAGCAAAACAAGCTGTGGTCAGCTCTGAGCAACGCAATACACCAGACGAGCTCTGAAAACACGCAACTGCTGTTCTACTCTTTTAGAAGACATCACAACGTTTTCCCTCACTGAACTGTATTTTCGAGTGGTTTGCTTTGCAAAATTTCCAGTCTGCGATGCTGGCAGCCCAATACAGCCCAGCCCTTGGTCATGATGTAGAAGGCTGTAGAAATGAATGACATCCTGCCCCGTGTAAGGGAAACTGTGAATGACGATAAAGAAGGAGTTGCTCTCTTACTATTACTACAGAACGCAGACTCTGGTAGTGTTCACAGTCTACCAGTTGATGTCAGGCTTCGCTCATTGACAGATCAGGATTTACCCTGCATGTCTGGACAATGTTTTCTCCTCACCTTCCACCGGGTGGCAGAGCGGTGTGAGAGATTAGACCTGCAACACTGTTGTTCAAAACCTTTTCAGGTTAAACTGAACAAAGGAGGTAATTTTCCCTCTCAGATTGTTTCATCTTAAGAATTTTTCACAAAACATGGCTATGGCTAAAAGTAGACACTAACTGGATGAACTTAAGGACTACATTTGTGCTTCACAAAGCCCTTTAGTGCTAAGGTCCTAACTCTGAAAGTAGTTAGGTTTCTCTTAAAAGCATCTTTTGATAATTAAGATAATTACCACCATTTATTTTTTCAAATCCACCCCTTCTCTTAGCTTAGGAGTTCTCTCTGTTGCTCAGTAAAGCAGCTCTCAGCAGCTTTGTGAGTAGCTCATATGAGGAAACTCTTAAGTAATTGTTTTTTCTTTCTTTCTTTCTTATCTTCTGACCCCTTGGATTTATACCAGGAGTAATACATTTCTCTCAGAGACTCAGACTCCTCTTAACTATCAAGATTGGGAGAAAGGACGTACACTTTATCTAAATACCTGAAACCTTCTATTCACAATAGAAACATACCTGTTTAAAAATAGCACACAACATTGTGTTATTTTACAAGTCTGTGTGAGTGGGTATGCCATGCGATGTGTGGTATGAGAAAGAAAGATGACTTTTCCTTGCTCCTTGACCTTTGACCTGTGTACAGCTCAAAGCTGTGGAAAACAAGGTGTCACTATGAGAGTCAGACATGGTAATGGCAAGTTTTAGCGACAGTTAAAAATTCCAGTTGGTCATAACTTTCTTTACACCTGTGGCTTTTTTAATTCTGTTTGGTAAAACAGTGTTATCTTAAAATACCGACATGGTGGTTTCATAAATCACAAATACTGTGCGTGAAAGATGCCAAATTAGATACATTTGTTTGATTACGGTCTTGAACAATCACAAGGATTATTAACACTATTCTGTTTCAGCTCCAAACCTAGATTTAAAGAAGACGTGTTTCCGCTTGCCTGTGAGAGTACAACCCAAGGAAAAACAGCTGCTTCAGGAATAGTCACATTTTCTCATTGCGAGAGAAGTGAAAGTGTATTCTCTCTACCAGATTAAATATGCACCGGCACTACTTATGTTGCACAGTTTTCACAGCCTGTGTACAAGAGGATTCAGTGTAACAGTTGGGAAAATGCCTTTCAACGTGGCCAGCAAACCAAAAGAGATTCAGTTACTGGTAAATTATCAGTCACGCAACAGGCCATGAATAACTAAAATCAGCTGCCCTAAAGGACTTAGAATCACTTCACATGTTTTGCATAATAACTTTTGGGGAAAACACATTATGAAGCCTCCACTTGAAAAGAACAGTGGCCCAGTGTTCTTCTTAATGCTCCCACAGTGTCAAGAACTGGTCAAGCCAGATCTCTGAAAAGCTCGGAGTCACATCGTCACACAGGCATGAATTCCCACTATATCTCATGACTCAGATCTTTTTTCTTTTTATGGCTGAGACTTTCTACCCAATACAAGAGGACACAGGCTGATCCCTCCCAATTTTATTACACTACAGTATCAGCTGCTGAATGTTTACTTCCAGTACATGCAGTTACGTTGAGGGAGGAGACTTGAGGAGGGAGGAAGAGGAGGACCCACCTGTCAAAAAGAGAAGAAACCTGGTAGCACTGCTAGTCTCAAAGGAGTGCAGGAGGGAATGCCTGCTAGCTAACGCACTGGTGGCTGTCTATTGACTGCAGAGAGGGGCGATCAAAATGGGCGGCAACATAAGTCAGAAGAAGAGCAGCAGGCGAGGCAGCTCAAGGAGTCACACAAACAGTGCCATGTGAGTCAAATCACCTGTCTGATGCTGATGTTACATTATAGAAAATCTATTCTAACTTAAGTCTTAATTTGTTGACTTAAAATTGCTTACAGCTGAACCAGTGATGAATGAGGCGTTCTCTCCCACACCGCTAGTTCATATTTGTGAAGTCGTAGACAGTTATAATAATGCAGTAGCAGTGAGAATATAGAACACACATACTGCTCCACTATAACTATACGTGCATTCGTCTTTCCTTTTGCTGCGAGAGTGGCCTCTGTTCAAGCGTACACTTGCACACACATGCAAATATTCACACACCCTCAAAATTAACCAACAGATAAAGGCTGCATACAGACAGACTGTTAAATGTGTTTGCTCGCTGGCCTTCAGCAAACACACCAGTGACAATAAAATAGGGTCTGATCTCACGTAATTAGCAAAGAGAACCAAATGGTTGAGCATGTTCAAAATTTAATTTAGTGTAAAAAAAAAAGAAGAAGAACAAAGGGGGTGAGGGGGGTTAGGACAGTATTACACCGAGCAGTTGTGACTGGTTTATCATGATCAGTGTTGTCTAAACAGATCCAGAGTTGTCTCATATCACAGCATGATCTCATTGTGAGAAATATAGCTTCACTGTGTTAAAGCTTGTTTTGGGAGAAACAGTGGCAGCTCTGCCCTCTGTAGGTCAGACTACAGACACACTGGAACATGAACGCTGCTAGTCTTCAAGAGTTTTTTTCCCCACACAGATCACTTATGGACGTGGGAGGGATACATTCTACAACCACAGCTAGTGACTTTTACAAATTCTGTGAATGCCCAGCACTGGAAGCTTGACAGGTAGTGTTGGTCACTGTGACATAACTGTGGTTCAACAGTTGTATCAAGAGGAAACTCGGCTCAGAATTAATTCGTTGCTGAGCTCTTCAGCTATGTTTCCTCATGCTGAAGGCTGAGACAGAGTATAACAACACTACTTTACAGACAGCAGACCACACTTCCTCAGAAAGTAGACTACCTTTGCTCTCCACTCTCGCTTACTCCTAACTTTGGTCTGTATCAAAACCCGCTTGTGCGTTTGTCGTCTCAGACTCTTCCGCTTTGACCCAGGCTTTGGGTGACGTGTTCTTCTGTGTTTTAGGTGACAGCATGTCAGGCTGGCATGTATCAGCAAATCTCTCGCGTGCTTTCTCCCAGTTCTTCTGGGACTTCGATTTGGTTACAGAGACATTGTCTAGAGACATGGCGGCACCAGCCCCCAAACCCGACTGGGACTTTCTGATTTTCAGTTCAATCTGCGGAGAAAGGAATGAGACAGAAATATAATCGTTTGGTTGCTTCACAATACATTTTAGTCAAAACAGAATCTGCCATCAGGAAATCATCAGATTGTCTTACCGGGGCTTTCATTCCAGTTCCCTCTTTACCCAGTCCCTCTCCTCTCTTCCAGCCCATCTTTTCCAGCATTTTCCGTCCTTTATTGACTTCACTGATCTCCCTTTAAGAAGACAAGCAAGACATAATACGTCATTACCAAGTCATCCATTATTTTCCTTCTTTAGTAGACATAGTCAGTGACAATATACTAACTTATGAACAGAAGCGGGTGCATCATCTCGTTGGAAAACACCCTCGCTGCCCACCGTCTGTCGTCGACACTCTGCTCGGTCTGTGTATTTGGGGTTCCTCAGGGCTTTGGCCTCCTCATACTCAGTGCTCTGTTTACAGAAAAGCACAGAGGTAATTGTCTACATAAAGAGAAGACTTTAAAAAGAGGGTTTAAAAGGTAAAACAGCTGCTGCTGGTCCTGACAACACTCACCTGCAGGCCATATTTGGCCTTCATCTGCTTCAGCTCCTTTTGTCTCAGTGCTTCTTTATCCTCTTTGGTGAGAGCAGGGCCTTTGGGAAAACACAGAGTGAAGCCAAATCATCCACTGTACAATCATTTTCTTCTCATGTCTTCGAGCGTTATGAGGTCAACAACCACAACTGAGAGCCTTTGTTTGAGGAATGTTTTTTTTAAAAAGCATGTCAGGCTTTTTTCAAACATGTGTCAGTTCAGTTAAGGCTTAATACTTCACTGCGGTTCACCTGTATTTTCCTCTCTCTTGTACTTGCTGAGGTGAGCCAACACCTGACCGGGCTCACAGCCATCGCAGGTATCAGTCCCTGAGTGGATATGGAAGGAAAGCACGGTCTCTCCCATCTTCACCTCGTCACCGTGCATCAGTGCGTGTGGATCACACTTGGTTTTGGGCTGCAGGAGATTCAGTTATAATGTCATTGCCAAGTTAAAGTTTTACTGTTTTATTTAGAGGAAACAAACAGAGACACAAAATGGTGACCTGTAAGATCCTGTTGCCGTTGATGACGGTTCCATTTTGACTCCCCTGGTCCACCAGCATGTAGCTCTGCGTCTCCTGGTCAAAGTACACCTCTGCGTGGAACTAAAACAAAACACAGTTCCCAGTTAGAAACATCCCATTACCCTGCGTTACTCAGCTGAGTTATGTCGATCCCTGGAGGAAAATAAAGGTGGTGAGGGGTACCTTGCTGACTCCCATTTCTGGTATTCGGATCGCATGGTCCATATCTTTCTCTCTGCAACAGAAAGGCAGCAGGTTGTCTTCAAACCGTTTCCCTCTGCGGCAACCCATTTTAAAAGCTCGGAATGAAAGTTACAAACCTTTTACTGATATATAACTTGTGCTGCCACATGACAATAGAGAAAATAGCACACACCTGCCAACAGTGGCTGGACAGTCGGCTGTGATGATGAACAGAGTGCCCACCTGCAGCACTGGAGATCTGACCACTGTCACTCTTACACAGGGCGGCCAAATGTCCTTGACTGCAAGAAAAACAAACCCATTGCATTGTCACAGGAACACGACAGCCTCAGAAAGCAACAGTGTTAGAAACAAATCACCAAATTATGATCTAACTAGCTTCAAGTTACTACCAGACTGAACATATTTACCCACTAATTAATGTGATGTGTGCCCTGAACAATCTCTGAATTTGGTTTGTTTTTCCTCTCACCTTCCTGAGTCTGAGTCTCCATTTCTGACTCTGGGCTGTCCCTAGAGGGGGAGCTCGAAGATGATGAGAACGAGGGAGTGGACTCCCAATCTTCTCTCTCCGACTCTGTGATCTCACCCTCTTCCGGTTCACTGTTTCCCTCCGAATCATCACTTTGAGCTGAGCTCTTTTTCTGTTTTTGCTTTTTTGACTTTGATTTCTTCCTTTTCTTCCTCGCTCTACCCTTTTCATCACTGTGAGAGCCATTTTTCTGCTTCTTCCTCTTTAATGAAGACTTGTCACTCTCTTCCCGGCGTTTAGAACATTCTTTTCTACGTGGTGCCACATCTGGACTTCGAGACTTTCGCTTCAGTTTTCGTGATTCTGTCCTCTTGGTTGTTGGCCATTCAACCCAGTCAGTTTCTTCTTCTTCCAACTTTACCTCATCAAATATGAGTTCCTGCCATCAGACAGTCAACAGTGAGATTACCATCTCCAGTGATGTTCACTGACAGCGGGCAAGCTGGCTATGTAGATCCCATGTTCCAAGCCATGTGTGGCATTGTTGTAATACATAGTTTCAGTCTTCAAAGAGAACTCACTATTGACCTCCACCAAACTACAGGATTAACGGTCCTTACTCAAATATTACTTTGCACCCAAGTGACCAATCCTTGAGTCATCTGTGGTTCATGACACTGTACAGAGTAACTAATGAAATGAACTAATTTAAAACACAGTTACAAACAACTATTTCATATCCCACGATATGAATTGACTGAATGCTTTATGATACAAATTCCCCATCTTCCACCTGGCCTTTACTTTCCTAGTTTGACCATAACATTATTAACTGTGTTAAAATGTCAACACTTATTTTAGAGCTTAATATAGACGCAAAAACACTGTGTGAATCATCACATTCAAATATGTTTAATGTGATGCTTGTGTAAATAACAGAACCTGTCACCTTTATCGCAACTTTACAAGTGATTTATGACTATGCATTCCTCCTATTGTGATGGCAAAACTATTTAGGCCCTGAACTACTATTTTGAATTTCTTTGCATGTTGATATTAAAAGGTGTACCTCTGGGGGAAGCAGTGTTCCAGTAAGAAGAAATCTTCATTTTAGCCAATGAGTTAGTCACCTCTTGCACCTAGGTCAGAGGATAATCTTTTAGTCAACTAGCCTTAAATTTATACAAAAAGAGGAAAAAAGCAAGCATTTGAAGACTGAAACAAATAAAGTCATGGGGATTTGAAATATCACGTTTTTTTAAGGGGAACCACAAAGTCAAAAAGCCAGCTGTCAGTGACCAAGTATAAAATGTATCTATGTCATGCATCAATGAAAGATTCAGTTTTTCATACCTTATCGTCCTTGTGGGAGGTTTTCTTGGACCCTTTCTTAAGCTTTCTGCCTTTCTTTTCACCCCTGGTCTCGTCTTTACAAGGCTCTGCAGAAGTTTGTGCAGCAGGCACCTCAATCCTGGAATGAAACTGGTATCGTCCACTCTCCGCATCATAGTAGTAATAAATGCCCGTGTTGGCATCATAGTACAACTGACTGGCCTGAGAAGGAGAAAAACACGTATAAGGTCCGAGGACTGGCATAAAATGTCTGCCAGAAAAAAACAAAATCACTAAATTGCTGCTAAGTTAATTCAGCTAAAGACCGCCTAATTTTAGGGTGTTTGACGAACCGAGTCATAGTAGAAGCCTGTGCTGTGGTCATAGTACATCCCAGTAGTCTCATCAAAGACAAACCCTGTCTGTGTCATAGCCTCTTCAGCAGTGGCTCTCAGTATATCAGCTATGGATCCTGCATCACCCTCCTGAAAAAGACAATGCCATTTATTGGTCATTACGTAAACTCCAATTTATGCTGAAAAATAAATAAATATATTAATACAATTAGCCAAATAATACATTAATTGAACAATCAAGTCCTCTGAAATTTTTTTTTACATTGATTTATAATGTAAAAAAAAAAAACGCATGCTTCAATTGACTTTTAATAAAACAAACCTCTGCCGTGGCTGCAACACTTTCGGCTGCTGCTTCATTTGGTGTTGAAATCTCTGCTGTTGAAACCTCTGCTACCTCTGCTGCCTCACTGCCATCAGCTACATCCACTGCTGCTACTGTGTTCATGCCTTCCTGAGTGTCTGAAGCCTCTGTGTTCTGATTGTAGCCTCCATAGTAATAGTTGTAATAATCTGGAAAGAAAGATTTGTAACAGTTTACTCGCTTTCTGACTAACTGAAATGATAGTCTAATTAAATTAACGTACATACAAAATCAACCCACCAGTTTCTGTCCACACATATTCTTCTGTCTGAGTTTCACTGTCGACTCTGTCTTTATCTTTCTTCTTACGTTTATGAATCTCTGTGCTCAGCAGGTCAACCTAAAACAAAACATTTCAAATTAATTCACTTGATATTCTTGAAACACCCACTGTAATAATATGATAATAGGATTGTAACGACTCACAATTTCAGACTGATTTAATTCAGTGTTTTATAGCAGGTGTGAAAATAAAGACCAATCCCCTGAGGTCATACTGGTGATTTGGTGGTGATGTGCACTGACCTGTTTCCTCAGGTCTTCGTTGTAGCTCTCCGTGCTCCTGTGCAGTCTTTCGGACTGGTTCAGTTGTTTCTGTAACTTGGCCAGCTCGGCTCTGCACTCTGTTAGCTCCTGCTTCAACGAGTCTACTCTCAGACGGAGTTCAGCCTCCGTGTCCTTTTCTCCATATTCGTTCTCCATTTGTTCAACTGAAGACGTTAACAATCAACTTTGTAACTTAGTTATAAAGGAAGGCGGCTTCATGAATATATCAGCCATTGTTAACTGAAGCTAGCTCGCATAACATGTTTCTGGAGACATTACAACGTTAGCTACTATTTCAACCCGAGACACTAGAAAGCCCAGTAGGCACAGAAATACTAAAGTGACTATATACTGATCAACCCAGCACTACGTTACTGCCATGTTAACTAACCCCTGATCCCAACTGTGCCCACCTAACGTAACGTTATAACTTAACTTAGCGTTAGCTTTGTCTGTAAGGTGCACTTCTTACCGGTTTATTCGTTTTCGTCTGTTTAGCGGTGAATTTCGTGTCAGCACGGCACATGAACGGACCTGAAAGTTTAAAATAGACATTTTGTAACCACTCCGTATTTCCGATACAGTCGAGTACATGTTTTGATGTTAATTAGACAGTTACAGTTATAACCGTGGTAATATTTACTGTCCACCCTGTCCGCAACCGCCATTTACTACTAGCTTACTACGTCATAACGGAAGTTCTTCTTCTTCGGATTTGGCGGACTTCTTTTCCCTCAGTGAGTTGGACACTTTACTGCCACCTATCGACGAACTATTTTGTAGCGTAACAGTAGCATATCATCTAGTACATATATCTTTTATATTTTAGCTTTACCTTTCTTCAAATTAGATTATCTTAACTCCCATGCCCTTTCACAGTGTGTTTTTGTATGTTCTTGACGGCAACATATTTAACAACAGAGCGCGGTAAGTGTCAGAAAACAGCAGTGCTCCATCTGCTCTCACTTCACAATTGTCCACTACTTACCAACTTGATCACATGATCAATGCAAGCAGCCCAACCTCAAGCTCCACCTGACTCTGACAGTAAATAAGTGGGCAGTGGACAGACTCCACCCTTTCGAGTCTAGTGTGGAAACTCTGAGTCTGATTAATGCACGTTTGTCTCTGCTCTTCTATTGGAATTCAGGAGGAGTTTAGCTGCTGAATGGCCAAGTCAGACCCTAGAGAAGTTTCTGGAGGGGGGAGTAGAGTATTAGAAAACAATACACACATGATGCATTAGCATATTGAATGGCAAGGCTCACAACACCAAAAAACATCACACACACCATACAAGTTCTCTTGAAAAAGCACTGCTGCAAATGTGGGGGATATTAGCCATTTACAAGACATTTGTCGAGAGTTTGTAGGATCAAGGCCTGCCTATCCCTAGGCTACTGTATGTAGAGTCCACTTCTTTATATTTAGGCTACTATTGTAAAGTGCATTAAAGCCTTTTCCTGCAGGAAATGCCTGTTAGGCACACTGACATGCTGATTAGATTGATTTTAGTGCATATAGTGGTGATTTATGCTCCTCTGAAGCCCAAAATGATATGAGTTCTAATGTTGATCTTGAAGAGGAAAACTGAAATAACAAAGATCTACTATTTTAAACCCTTAGAATGTAGTTTTTTTTTTTATTGTTTCAGCTGGGAGGTCTTGCATGTTGCATATTCCTTAAATAATGACTTTAATTAGATTAATACACCGCAAATCTGGGTCCAGGTAGTGTTCCAGCTTAGAAAAAGAGTTTGTCAGTTATAAACTGAATATAGTGGAGGGGAATTATGCTTCAAAGGCTTTAATAATCTTATAACTATACCTCGTGGATTGTATGTCATCATAAAGGATTTATGTACAGTTGATCAGTATGCACTAGTGGATATTATGAATGAATTATGTATGCTCAGTTAAATGTGCAAATGAAAGGGCAGCTGAATACTATAAGGCATTGTTTAACTCATAAATTGTACATGTAATGTTGGTGAGTAGGAATATGTATGCAGGCGTGCCACATAATTGATGTCAGATACTTAGTATTTTAGGTTTGTGTAAAACAAAACAGCAATGGTGTCATTTCACCACTAGATGTCACTGTTACACACAGATTGACAGCTCAGAGTGAAACAGATGGAAATGAAGTGACATGTGAGTACTTTTTTGACCTGAGAAGGTACTTATCGGTGGCAGGATGTGGTTATAACTTCCAAAATCAAAGTAAAACGTTTTCTGTCAGTAGCCAGTATATTTATCTCATTTTGCAGTTACAGCTGTCCTTGTTGCTGTTTGAGGGCTTACGTTTTAAGTTTCTCTCACAGTTGTGAAAAGGCAAAAGTCAGGGCTACTGTATGCTGATTTAGGCTAATTGTTGCACGCATCATCCCTGCCAATGGCCCTTGATCCACTTGTCCTTCCTCTCCCGCACAAATATTCCTCTGGTCACGGTTTGATTCACTTCCTTCCTCTCTGTGTGTCTACACTTATTTCAGGCATCGGAGGAAGGGCTGTTATATAATGATATGCCTCCCCTATTGTCCTCTAAAAATGAAACACAGTCTCTATTTATGGCGAGAGTATGTTTAAAGTATTATACTCTGGACTCTGTAAATATATCATGTGCATTGTTTTTCTTTGTATTCCTTCACACACTTGAGCTGAAATTACAGAGAAGACAAATATTGTTACTGGATGTTAAGCCTGACATGGAGATTAAACATAAACGTGTCATTAGTCACATTTGTACCGATGCAGACAGAATATGAGTTGCTGTGTCAACCAAGAAAATACTTTTTTTTTTCCCCAAAAATGTAATTTGGGTTCCTCCCACTGTGTTTGAAATCTGAGCTCTTTTTAAGTTGTGTTTGGACTTTGGTGGAGCCTCAGTCTGCTTGGCAAGAGCTCTGGTGGCTGTGGTGGTAGAATGGGGTGGTCTTTTATCTGGAAACACACACAGCTGCCTCACGCTACATACTGATGTTTATTGATGCCATTTTTAGACCAGAAAAGCTGCGAGTAGGACTGGCTTGTTTTTAAAGGAGTGGAAAAGATGGTGGTATTGTTTTTAGTGTGTTTCTCTAAAAGAAACTGGCAACAAATGTATTGATAGTATGTTTTTGTGTGATGGTAATAAGAACCCTTTCTTATGTAACCTACTTACCCCTGGCTACAATGAGTCTCCACTGGCCTCTCATCACTGGTTCAAGGAGCCATTTAGAATAAATAGTGAATCCATGGAAACATAGTGTTTAATGCTGTAGTGGAAAGCCACTTATAAACATCAATATATTGTGAAAGATAACCTCCACAGATGCAGTAATCGCTCCACTTTCACACCTTCCCTTTAGCGTCTACACCTAATTATGATTAATTTAAATTAATCATAATTAGGTGTAGATTGAGGATTATCATAAACTGTGGTAAGACAATAATCTTTTATTCTAATAAGCCTGAGCTACTGAGGGTCTCCACTGTTGGTCAGTGACTTAAAAAACAAGAAATCCTGATGCTTCTGCAAGACTGACAAGAAAGAGACACTAACCCCAGAATAGTAAAGGCTCAAATTCATTCTTGCGCTCCAGTGATAATCTCTTTGAACTACTTACCAACTTGATCACATGATCAATGCAAGCAGCCCAACCTCAAGCTCCACCAGACTCTGACAGTAAATAAGTGGGCAGTGGACAGACTCCACCCTTTTGAGTCCAATGTGGAAACTCTGAGTCTGACTAATGCACGTTTGTCTCTGCTCTTCTATTGGAATTCGGGAGGAGTTTAGCTGCTGCATGGCCAAGTCAGACCCTGGAGAAGTTTCTGGAGGGGGGAGTAGAGTATTAGAAAACAATACACACAGGATGTATTAGCATATTGAATGACGAGGCTCACAACACAAAAAAACATCACATACACCATACAAGTGCTCTTGAAAAAGCACTGCTGCAAATGTGGGGGATATTAGCCATTTACAAGACATTTGTCGAGAGTTTGTAGGATCAAGGCCTGCCTA
>NW_024043372.1:28551621-28602592 GCF_014851395.1 Micropterus salmoides
TTTTAAATTTTGCATTTGTTTCTAGAGCCCCACTGGGTCCATATGATTCCATTTTCATTCGAGAAAAGCTGCACATCAGTCCCTTTTGCTATCAGATATTACCATTCAAATCATATTGGCATCACACTGAGGGAAAGTACATCAAGGCTTTATCCTATCCTGCTGGTTGGAGAGCAGATAGACCAAAACATATCGCTGCAGAGGGAGATGGTGCAAGAGTGCGTAAAACGACAAGGAGCTCAAGACAGAGAGAGAAAGAGAGACAGAGAGAGGGAAGGAGAATTAGAGAGATGTTGAAACGGGGTGATGTAAGAGAATGCGTGAAAAGAGGCGAGGGAGATCCATGGAAGAGAGTTCGGGTGGGGGGTTGCGCACAAAGACAGACAAAGAATATCAAGAGCAAGCAAGCAGAGCAATACACAAGAAAGAGAGCAGAGATTGTGAAGAGAGGTGCAGACTAAAAATGGAGGCACAGAGAGATCATTCAATGACAGGCACAGAGTGTACATAAGGAACGAAAGGAAGAGGGAAGGGACTGAAAAGAAAAGACTGCAAAAAGCAGGAAAAGAAACTTCAGACAGAGAGAGATGTAGAAAGAGTGAGGGAGTCCCAGAGACAGATGTCACCCTCGCTGGCCTAGGCAGAATGATAGCTTCTGGCCCATTTCCATGCCAGGCTCTGACCCCTCCGTCCTCTGCTGTAATTTATAGGCTCCGTTTTGCCAGATTTAAGCAGTACTCTGTGGTCATCATGGCTCGAGAAGGGAGAACGACCTTCCTGGGATGGGAGCAGAATTAGACCCCTGTAGCTCCCAGCCACCCCGCGGGCAAATAAGCAAGTGTCCTCCATATTACAAGGATCTCATGACAACATGTGGATGGGACAGGTGTTACTGTATGTTTGTGAAGCATCTTTTTTTCTGTGTATGTTACCTCCTGCACTTTCTTCTTGTATTTCAACATGTTATTATAACAGTGCAGTGGTATTGAAATTTTTAGAGTCTGCAAGAATTGATGAGTGTGCAAAATAGATCAGTGCCGTCACACTGCCATCACCATACAGCAGCTGAGAGGTTGATTATCTTTGATACATTTTGGGTGATACTGGAGTAAAATAAAATACTAAAATAAAAGATCTCTGATCTTGTCTTCACACGTTTTATAGAGAGAAAGAATGTCTGAAGAATTATTGTTAGAAAGAGAACAGTACAGAAATCGGATTAGTTGTTGATGCTCGAGGACCACCAAATATTTTTTGGCTGACTTTTCTGATAAACTAGTTGAAGGCTACAATGTTTATTGGCACAATATGAAATTATGAAATGGCGTTCCAGACAACTGCAAATCTAATTGTCTTGACACTAGTTTGAGCACACTGTAGGTGTTTGTTACTTCAAATGTGTGTGTTTCCATCAGTGTCACTTACAGCCAGATTTACTAAGCCTTTGGTCTTTCATTTCAAGCGCAGATAAACCAGCCTGGAAGCCAGTTTGCCTGTCATGATGCACAACATGCATGCAATACATGCACTTCTCTATGTAGATTTATTTAAAAAAATTACGCAAAACTTTATTTCAGATCTTAAGTACTTCTCTATTACATTGATTATTCTTGACTACATAAGTCACAACTGTCATCGGATTTTTCTGAAGTATGTGACCTTTTTAGAGTTTTTAATACAGGAAGAAGCAAAAGTGTGAATGATTGACATTCTGCTGGATTTAGCAGTGTTTGATTGAGCAGTTGGTGAGGCTCACTTTTGCAGATTCTACCTCAAAAGCAGATGAAAATGCATTTTTATGCATTTCATTGGACCTCAGATGTTTATTTAACTATTTTACAATAGATTTTGACTAACCATTATATTATATAAGTAAATATTAATATTTGGTTATTGCAACCAACTTAACAGCTGCAAACATCCATAATTCAGATTATTTCTATTTTAACATTACAGAATATAGATGCATTTTAAGTTCTCCTTCACTCAGAGGGCTGGCCTAGTTACTTACTTAATGAGTAGCAGTTGTCTTCATAAATCAGGCACTAATTTTTGTGCAGATTGCAGGCACAAATTGAATGAAAAGTGTAGCATAAGATTGCACTATGGTTTGTTGTAAAGTAAATATGGCCCTATGTGTATCCGGAGTGTGCCCTCTAGTAGACTAACTTGGCTAGCCAGTGGGCTCAGCTGGGTTTGTGCTTGGCCATTCAGAGCGTTACCTCAATGCACAAATCAACACAGGGAAGGACCTGGACAGAAAGCCTTCAGCAAATTATTACAGATTTGCAATTTAATGGCTTCTGAGGTCTCTCTCAGTCCCACACAGATTCCCAACAAGACAGAGCCTATTAGTTTGGTCCTTTAATCACAGAACAGGAGATGGGAATCCTGGCCAAACTTATATATATCCCGCTTCACTTGGTGTGGAATGATTTCATAGGGTTTATAGACAGAGACAGAGACGTCTGTGCGTGTGTATGAGTATATGAGCATTGGCTAGTTGATAAGCTTTGCTTGGAACAACAGCAGTGTGTGTGTGTGTGTGTGTGTGTGTGTGTGTGTGTGTGTGTGTGTGAGATAGATAGATAGATAGAGTGAGAGAGTAGGAGAAAGAAATAGAGTAAAAACAATGCATTCTTCTGTGAATCATATTTCAACACCATGAAAGATAAATAAAGATAAAGAGAATTAGTTTCCAATGTCAAGTTCCACAAATATTTTCATTAAAGGTGATTTCAACTTAAGTAAAACATGAAAATTATTTACTCTGCAACATTAAAACTTAAATTATCTTATCAAATTATTTCTAAATAATCATCAAAAGACAAACATGACAAAGTAAATAATTTACTGAGTCTCTCTAAAGCTCTACTTTCAGAAATTTCAGTTTCTGTTTAGCTGATTGTAAAACTGCTCCTACGTGACCCTATAAAAATATATTTTCTTGTGATTTATTCGGCAGTCAGGTTCCAGACCTAAAGCTCATGTGTTTTGACCCATTATCGATTTACAGTACAAGACATTTAAGCAATTTTGGAGAATGACATAACTTTTGTGATACTATCTGCAACAGACAAATGGCCAGCTTTTCAGCAGGTTTTTACCCGTAGATATGGATTAACGTGCCATCGATGCAAAATGTAAAAACTATCACTCCAATCTGCCTTTCAATCTCTCAATTTGTCCAAGTTGAAGCCAAGCTTTCTAAATGAGCTGGATAAAAGTGACTGCCAAAGGGGATGAATATATATAATTATCTGTGGCTGGAGCGCCAACAAAGGGACTTTGAAAATCAACTTTGTGCGCCAAAGGCTTCATTAGTCTGACGACAACAAAATGTCCCCTCAACTTGCAGGCGGAAAGACACAGGTATCTGCAAAGCCATTAAAAGCATGCAGCCTTCTGTAGCCCAACCACTATCTGTTTGGGATTAGAAGCTACTTAATGCGCTAATGTTAATATGCAAATGTTGTAATGTTATGTTTGAATTATTAGGTGATTTAAGAAATGGCTGGCTGCTGTTTTGTTGGTCTTACGCATTGACACGTTAGAATGGACGGATAACTGTTTACTTTGCATATGGAAATCCCTGAATGTCTTTCATCTGTCCTTCCTATAGTGACTAGTGGTCCATGTTAGCTTTGCAAACATCTTAATTGTGTTAAATGGAGGAAAAAGGGGGGAAGATTAAAAGCCATTAATGTGTGTTGTGTGAGCGTGTACTATTCCCGGGACGGTGCTTTTGTTCACTTTGGCGAAGCAGACGACAGAGTTTCACCTTGAAACTCAATGCACACCAGAAACATTGTCATTGTGTCTACCTAAAATGCTGCTGTCTCTCGCTCTCACTGTTTTATACTATGTCAGACTTGCTTTGCTCATCTTTGCATTTCTTTTCGCGATCGCCTCTCTCCATCCTCCTTACTCTCTTTGTACGTCTCTCCCACTTTCTCTCATTCTGTCTCTCTCTCTCTTGATTTTCCCTTTGTAGCACTGTTTCTCTTCACCGCTCTCTCTCTCTCTGTCTGTCTAAGCGTCAGATAAGCTCACTGGGGGAGACTTTAGAGGACTCTCCATCTGTGTATAAATAGCTCTGGATGAATTATTGAGGGACCTGGGGTTGCTAATAATCCCACAGGACCCATCTGACAATGACACAGAAGATGGAGGGAAAACAATTACGCAGGCTTTCTCCTTCAGAAGAGTGGGAATGGGCGTGGGGGTGGTGTGGGGGGGGGATACAGCGGCCTCTGGGAGCCTCCTCGCGGGGCCCAACATCTTGGCTAATAAACCCAATTAAATCTCCGGAATCAATCGTAGCCCCGGGGGCGTCCTCTCTCTTCCTTCCCTGGACGGTATGCAACAACAGGAAGTGTAATGATTCATGTTCCCCCTTCTGCGTTTGGATCGTCCTCTCATCTCCATCTTGCAGGTTGGCAATGCGGACGGGACAGGACAGGATGTCCGCCGAGGCAGGATAATAGGACAGGGAGAGGAAAGGAGAAGAGAGGCGAGTGGAGAGGAGAGGAGAGGTGCACAGAGGAATATTAATGGGAGTGTTTATCCTGTAAGTGTTTTACCGGAGGGACTAGACATGGGACCACTCCCCTGACAGAATTAAAGCACTTTGTCATCTTAGTGACACATGATTCATCTGTAGACAGATTTTTGATTAATCGCCTTCGCCAGGTCCTTGCCTTCCTGTTGACACAATATGCTGTTAAAATCACTCTCTCTCTCTCTATCTATCTATCTATCTATCTATCTATCTATCTATCTATCTATCTATCTATCTATCTATCTATCTATCTATCTATCTATCTATCTATCTATCTATATTTCTATCTATCTGTCTATCTATCTGTCTATCTATATTTCTATCTATCTGTCTATCTGTCTATCTATCAGTCAGTTATGCCACTGCCAGCATACAGAGCTACATAAAAGCCCAAAGTAAAACTTGACACATGATCTTGTCTCTGTGCATGTTATTTATCAGAATAATGGTATAATATCTGTATACTCCAACCCTATCGCCACACAGGATCGATGTAGAAAACCCTAAATTACGTTCAGAAGCTAGGTTTCTATCCAGGCGTGGTGCAAATTTCCAGAAAGTCTGCAAAAGAAAATGCAATTAATTCACATTTAAATGCACTACTGTTATGCAAATATTAGGAACTGGTTCATCAACCAATCCTTAAATCGTGGAAAGCAATGTAGAACACATAACTGAAATAGGAGCACTTTTGTTTGTTTCATGTATTAATTTGAGGAAGGTTATAGTCTCCTCAACACACCACATATACCTATTTGTCTAACATTATTTTTCTATCTTTTCATTGAACCAGGACAGAGGGTGTCGTATGCTGTACAGATTGTAAACCCCCTTGAAGCAAATTGTAATTTGTGATATTGGGCTATATAAATAAAACTGACTTGACTTGGCGTGTGTAAGTCACATACTTTGTCATGATTCATGCATTAAGTCTGTTTCCTTTTCACTTTGATAGACCATCTTTTTTCACCTCAACAAAGCTGTTTGCAATTTTGAGTTTTGTCATTTGAATTGTCTGCATTTTCTATATTGAAAATGAACATTAAAACAGGTGAATGGAAACTCACCTATTGCCAACATTTTTTTACATTCTCACTCCCTGCAAAATTTTCTGCACATGGCAACTAAATTATGGTTAAGGTTAGGGAAATCATGGTCAGGATTCATAAAAACACAAATGTTAATTGCGGGTTTGTGGCAAGAGGTGAACTCCACTCTCGCTATATGCCCATTTACAACCCCAACCTCTACACTCTTACTTGCTGCCTCAAGGTGCACTACTTCCTGTGTTGGTAATAAACACTGACATTGGACATTTATCATGAGGTGCAGAATCTTCCAATATGGATTAAATTCCCAGGGATACTGGGCTGGTATATTCTGTCTTCTAAAGCCCTGATGTACATGAGAGCAACCCAAATCACTGAAGAAGCAAGACAGCCAGCCTTAAAGTGCTGTGTTATCTGGTTTTCAGAGGAGAGTTTTAGTGTCCCATGATGGTCTAAACACTGATTCAGAGGTTTTTCCGCTCTGCCAAGTACATAGTTCCCAAACACTGAACAGTTTAACCATGAAAATGTAAAAGAAAAAGTCCATCTGTTATCGGTCAGTACATCGTTAGTAGTCAGCATTTATAAATTGTCTGACCTGGTATGTAATGGTGCAGACTTGTGGTTCATCTTTGGAGTCGTTCCACGTTTAATAATTCATAGTGTGAAAAGCTAAATTTGGGTGTCCCAAAAATTTCCTGACAAAATGGCCCAGGTAGGATCAGAGTGGGCGATTCGTCTGCCTGGATATTGGGGACAGCTCTAGCAGTTCTGTGTGTGTTTTGCCATCAGGGGAGCTTTTAACAAGTGTGTGTGTGTGTGTGTGTGTGTGTGTGTGTGTGTGTGTGTGTGTGTGTGTGTGTGTGTGTGTGTGTGTGTGTGTGCGTAGTTTAGGGTGGCGTTTTACTTTGTGGCATGAGAGCCCAAGCATCACATGTAAGCCCAGTTTATGTGTGTGTGTGTGTGTGTGTACAAGTGTGTGGGTATAAATGTGTGCACGTCCGTGTGTGTTTTCTGTCCCGAACCCTCAAGGGACCGAGTGGAGGGGTGAGGCGGAGGGCGGGTTGGGTGGGTGTTGCTGGTTGGTGTGGGGGGACAACACTGTCCTAATGATGCGTTTTCTACACCATTGATTCAGTCGCTCTGCTCTCCGGTAAATCCTTCACATGCAACACATTAAAGCCGGCCCTTTTTCCTCCTTTGCCAATCGATTAGCACAGCTTAGAGACGGCCACTCTGGGAAGCACGGCGAGAGATGGGACTTGTTATCTTCAGGGACTCACACACACACACACACACACACACACACACACACACACACACAGGAGTGTGATGTGTAATCGTTGAGAGTTTTAAGTTTTCACGAGTTGTCCACACATTTTTGGGCAACTTCTAAACGATATATTCAGGCTATTTTTAAGTGTGTTGCTAAAAAGTAACATTCAAACCCTCAGAGCACATTAATTTGGCATGATGATAAAACAGTTTTGCAGGAAATTCCCAGTTATTAAAATTTACTTTACACCCCACAGTCAATCTGAACTCAGTATTCACCCAGGATACAGTATAATAACTTTTATTTGACAATCTTCATATCCTCATTTTAGAGAGTAATTTAGTTACAACTGGAGCCACTATTGTTCTAAATGACTATGTCCTGCACTTTTAAGAATGGGAAACAATCCAGCAGACGTAGTGTAGTGCTGTCCCTTTGAGTTTCATCCATCACCTGGTTATTAACTTTTGCTCTGTCTTTTCTTGCTGTGCTGTTCCCTCAGTGGCATGCTCAGTGCGTGTTTCTATATTACAGATTCTTCTTGTTCCCCCCCGAAGAGAGGACAAAGGGATCTGCACATAGTCGCCTATAGGAGAGCTGGGACTGCTATTACACTCCATTATAAATGAATTCACCTCCTCTTTCATAATACTGCCCCGTAGTTCTGTCTCACTCATCTGAAATAATATCATACTTAAGGCCAGCATTCATTAGTCCCCGGAACAGCTACTGAATTTTTAAGGCCTGTTTTACACAATGAAAAAAATGCCTGATGTGGTCTCTGAACAGTAATTGAAGTTGTTGGGTTTTTTTTTTTTTTTACCCCTATTCACATAGAGTACAGTACCGTTCTCTGAGCTCATATTGTGGGCTTCAAAGTGCTTTTTTATTTTATCAGGGTTTACAGCTGCCAATTAAAGATTTTAAGATGATACGGGGAGAAAGTTGGAGTGTTCCTGGAGACCTTGGCCGTGTCCCCCAAAATAGCCTCTATCCTCTGTCTATTTTTTCCATTGTGAGTAATGATCTAAAAGGTCAGCAAAGGTGAAGGGGATATGAGCGCATGCTGCTCACTTTATTGAATTACTATTCCTCACAGAACCAAGCGTGTGGGGGCTTGTCTGGGTTTTTCACTTTGATACAAGAGTCAGCGGGAGATATTTACCACAGACCAGTTTTAATTAATCAAAAACATTTCAATAGCACTATAAGGGCACCTTTTCTACAGAGACAGTAAGGTGGTTAGACATGTTCAACATGTGGAGAAAAAATCCATAGGAGTTATACAAGCGCAGAATTGTGTATGATTTAATTTCAGAGGTAGAATTAAACCTTTCTGATTTAATTTTAGTGTTTTGAAATATTTACAGACTGAATAGTAACAATCACGTGGCTCCTACTGAGTGTTGGCAGTACAAGCACAACTGTGCCATTCTTGATTCAGAAATTCTCTTAATACAACACTTATTAGTATTCCTCTTCTGCACTCAGTGTTAGTCGTTGTCACTATATGACTAAAAGACCGGAGCTTTATGAGCTATTTCTCTGAACACAATAAGTCAAGAATTTTCGTCTTTACTCTGACCCATTTCAAGAGTGAATTGAAGGGTGTTATCTAAGCCTTAGCACTCACAAAAATCCAGTCAGAACGCTCTTGTCTTAAGGTCAATCTTTTAAAAAGGAGAAAAAAAACATTCTTCTGTTTACTGAGCAAAGACTGTCCTTGGTCAACCCTTTCAGGCGGAGATAAGTGCTAACACAAGTGAGGTAGAGGGAGACGTGGAGATTTCTATTGACTGACTGAAATTGGACAGCCTCAAACAAAGTTTCATGCCAAAGTTTTTCGAGGCAGAGTTCCAGGGCTGTGCAGCGTGGAGTTTCAGCTGCGCCGTAGATAAAGCTTTTTAATGCTATTGACTCTTTTTAGGCTCTTACCAAGATGTTCTGAAATATTTAAATGATCACTGGGAGTTTCTCCCCGTCTGTGGCTGGGAATAAAAGGATAGAGTGAGAGGAGGGAACTTTTTATGTCAGCCTTTTACAATCCCTGAATTAATAGGCACAAGATAATTAGAGAATTCTGTGCAATAACATTGTCCCCAAGCTGTCTAGTCTTGGGTGGCGTCAGGCAATGCATGCTGGTAAAAAGTAATTCATGAGTCCAGTAACACTGCAACACGCTAATTCTGGAATGCAGTACAGTCGTGATTAGTTTCAAAAGAGGATTTCAAGATTGGAGCATCATCATCCAGGGCCATAGCTACCACTGAGGTCACAGAGGTCATGTTCTCTGTATTGTTTCAGTGTGAGTTTACATTCTCTGATTACACATACATTACATACAATGGGATTAAAAATCTTTAAATGTGACTGTCTTTAGGCAGCAAAATAATCTTAATTAAATAAAAAATGATAAAGGGATTTAGTGTTTTATTGAACCCTTAGCTACGTGTAGTTTCACGGATCATGTGACTATGTGTATGTGAAAGGGGTCGCTCGTAATGATAAACCCACAGAGAATTAACCCTGCAGTTCCCCTCAGTGCTAAATAGCTTCTTTCCACTCATTATTTGGCGTTATGACAAACCCACTGTACACTACCTGCCCTGCCCTTAGTGGCTAACAGACAACGTCAGTAATGTTGTCTGTTAGCCACTAGGCTAGAAAATTTAGCCGATCAAGATCCTGATATTTCCCTCAGGAGTTGGTGAAGACCAAAAACAGAGCTTTAAGGAGAGTGAATGTTGGTCTTACATCCATCACATGGTGAGAAGCACGACTCCAAAGCAATGCTCAAATTGCTCTGTATATGCTAGATATGCAAATAGGCCACTGCTTGCCAACGTGCCTGCCATTTCAACTTTAAAGCAATAATATTTCGGTGTTGTGTTTGCAACTTGTTTTGCTATCCCTAGAACAGCCATAAAAACAGATAGTGTAGGCCCTATGGTCCAAAGGCAATTCCACCCAACCACGGCTAAAATATAATATATAAAATTTTGGTAAAGTATTACAATTGATTTTAGTGACATCATTTCATCAGAAAGTCTATTTAAAAGGTATAAATATACATAATTTTTAGTTTCCTAACAGTTAACATGTTGGCAAACTAATTCTTGCATAGACAGCTCATCATGTAAAGGTTTCCCATAGTTAAGAAGGTCAAAGCCCTATGTGGTCCAACACAGCTGTCATTTAAATGAGGCTTGGTGACAGTTGGTGGATTTCGCCACTGAAGCTTGTGTCTTTTCTTCATTCCCCACCAGTAAGTATTCATAGTCTCCACCATTCCCTTGCTGCTTTCTTTCATCTTCTCTCTCTCTCTCTCTCACTCTCACACTCTTTTCCTGTTTCTCTCTCTCTCAGTGGGTGTGTGTCCCTTTAGGGTGTCTGCAGCGGATGAGATAAGAAGCGAGTGTAGGACACAGGGGGATGGTGTTCACAGAAGCTAGGTGATCTTATCTTTTCTCTCTCTCCATCTCCCTCTCTCACGAGCATCCCTCGCTATTCTGCTTTTCCTCTCTGCTGTTCTTCTCCCCCTCTTACTTTTTGCTCCCTTGCCCCTCTTTCTCTCTTCCCCCATCTCTCTCGCTCTCCTCTCCTCTCGTCTCTCTCACACACACACACACACATTCTCTCAGATCCCCTCTGCGCTGCTGTTGATTTGAATTTGAAGTGATGGGAAACCAAATTGGCAGCATTGACAGCAGAAACAAACAGCTTATCTCTCTCTCCTGGGCCAATATGGGTCTTAGTCAGATACTAGAGCCGCTGCCAGCATCTGACTTGTGACAATGATGATAAATTGAACGTTTGTTGACTGTCACTTTTCATGTGTGTGTGTGTGTGTGTGTGTGTGTGTGCGTATGTGTGTGTGCGTGACCTTGTTAGCATCTATGCATGCGCGTTTGCCCTCTCCATATGTGTGTGAATACAATCAGCAGTGGAACATATATAAACAGAAGAAATCCAATTTTGAGGCACTTGTACTTTTATTAGTACTATACTTTTAGTTTCAGTTTTATGCTACTCTATTCTTCACTACATTTCAGAGGAAAATATATTCCTTTCAGTACACATATTTGCCAGCTATAGCTACTTTAAGATTAAGATTTTACTTACAAAGCAGTTGATGATCATATAAAGTATGATGCATTGCTATAGATTAAAACAGTGATTCCCAACCTGGGGTACTTGTACCCAAGAGGGTTCTTCTGCAGCTGCCATGTGGTACATAAACAGATTGTGAATTTTAAATAAAAAGAAGAAATATGAAACATGTTGAAACAGCCAGGATTATAAATTGGTATGAGTCTATTCTTATTTATAAATTTATAGTTATCATCTTAATCTGTAAACCACCAGCTACAGTAGGCCAAGAGCACAGGACACCACTCCCAACATCCAACTTTTCTCATTCCAAGGGGTAGTGAATGCACACTTGACCAAACCTACTGAGACAAGCCAAAACATTTTCAGGATTACGTGTTGCATTTAAAAATGATAAACTATTCAAAAAAGGCCTATCCAACTTAATATAATGTCCAGTGAACACATTTAGAATATATTGGCCCTGTCTTCGAGAAAGAAACTACATTTTCTGTACGTATATGCTACTAATTTGTTTTCCCAATAACATGTTGTAAGTAAATGTAATTGCTGCCTGGATTGTGTTCCCTGGCAGCATTTTTTCAAGTGTAGGAAATGCTATGTTTTTTGAATTGCGCACAAGCCAAAGCGGTGTAGTCGGTGGATGGTGGGCGTACAATGTCTGTATTAAACCAAGACCACAACATTTCCCAAAGCTTAACCACGAGCCTTGAGCGCCTAAAAATAACCATTAAATCCCCAATCAAGCTATAGCTGCTACTAACAGATATTGTTTGGCATGAGTGGATATTGTAGAAAAACAAATACATAGCCATTAAACATTCTACTAATATGTTCAGTGTCAAAGTTTTCTCATTAAGTTAACAGAAAATAAAATGTGGGTGGCATTACATTTCTTGTAATGACTGTATTTGTAATGTATTTGCTCTTAAAAATGTGCAGTATCTAAACGTAAATTCTAAGCGACAGGGTTGGATTAAGGGACACCTGAGCTCTTCTGAGCTGTGTGTAAAAAAGGTTGAGAACCACTGGATTAACGTTCTCATCTGTAAATAAAGTAGTTAAAGTAATCTCCATATCAACATCCTGCTTACACCTATGCATCAGTAATAATCAATGCAAAAATAAAATATAACACTGACAGATAATGTCAGAGAATTTTTACTTGTGGTATGGTACAGCTGGATCTGAATACTTCTGCCATTACTCAGTGGGGTGCGGTGGGTGCCTGCACTTCAAACATCCAAGTGAGTGTCAGGCGTGTGAATCAGAGGCTCGCTTGTGTATCCTGTGGGACGGCGCCGGCATGTAGCGTTAACACGACAGGCCCGGAGAGGATGAGGAGGTAGCCAAGCTGTCAGCGGCCAGCTCCCACTTCGCCTAATGAGAGAGAGACCCGTTAATTAAAAACACCAACAGGCGGAGCTCCCCAGTGTCCCGCCATCAGGACGACCTGGGGTTAAAGACACGGAGCCGAGAGGATGGGAGGCCTGCTGCTTCTACATACAGTACGTGGCGCTGCCCTCAACAATAAATAACCCCCAGTATGCAAGAAGAACAAAGCAAAGCACAACTGGGAAGAGTTATAAGAGGGTGGGTGCTTACTTTAAACGGCACTGTGTTTGGGGAGGGGGGGGGTCTATGATAATTGTCTGCTCAGCTCTTGATGTTCCCAGAACAAACTGTAGTTCTTTAGTCTCTTTGTGCTCGTGTTAGTTGCATGGCAGCAGGGAACAGTTTGTCAGTGTCGACATGGAGACTTGTGATCCAAAAAAATGAAAAAAGAATGAGCCAAAAGCCAGTGACACAGTTGTTTTTTTTATTTCTGCCTTAATGTTTATGTCTGCTTCATTGTTCACCAAAGTACCTCCTTTTCCAAATGTCTCAAATGACTGCTAATGTCATCATTGGGCAAACCCAGAGACAAACTGTCCATTGTGGACGATTTGTTTTTCTTTCACTGAATTTTGATTTGAATTTGAATTATTTCTTTTCATTTAGTTGAGAATTCCCAGAGTCTGAACCAGAGCAAACAAGCAAAACATATACAATAGGAAGAATATTTGCCTCAAATTGAATCGTGTCACCGCAGTCTATTGTGCAATTGTCTTTGTAAGTGTTTTATTAAACTGTCAAACACATGAATCATTAGCCTTGATCTGGAGATTGACAGTTTGTCAGCTCTCTGACAGTGGCATGCGCCTCACTGTCAACAGGGGGTGGCGAGGGAACGACTTACACATTCCCCACGGCTTCCTCTTCTTCCTTGCCTCCTGCGTCTCCATCTTCCTTCCACCCCCACATGTCAGCCCAGGTGCTAACAAAACCGAGGATTGTGGGTAGTCTTGGAACATATGGAGCAGAGAGACGGAGAAATGAAGAGTGGAGGGTTGGGGGAGGGGGGGGGGCTGTCAGGGAAATGTCTATCCCTGTCACAGCCAGCCAGAAGAGTGCGATGGACGAATGGATAACTGCTATTTCAGACTGCCAGGGAGAAAGCTCAGTCAGATTTGTTTTGCGGGCAGAATGGCTCTCACGCACCAGAATGCACAAATTGTCGCACATCCAAAGCAGCAATTTTCATGTCTCTTTATTTTATTTTTGCAAACGTATGGATTGCGTTTGTGTACACAGGAATGTTCAGTTTGCTCAGGCACCGAAATACTGTTCACTGTGCACAGACACGAACAGGCACACACACAAACATGAGCAAATTCCCAGTGCGGCCGTGTAGACAGAGTTTCAGAGCTATGGCTGCAGGCTTACTCTGTGTGTGTGTGTGTGTGTGTGTGTGTGTGTGTGTGTGTGTGTGTGTGTGTGTGTGTGTGTGTGTGTGTTGTTTTTGGCTATTCGCTGGTGATTGCTGCATCCCCTTCCCACGACTGTCTCTCCTTCTCTGTCCCCAGTTCTCATAACATAATTGTCTCTCTCACTCTTGCTGTATTCCAGGCTGTGCCTTCCTCACCTACTGTGCCAGAGAGTCGGCCCTGAAAGCCCAGAATGCATTGCACGAGCAGAAGACCCTGCCAGGGGTAAGTCATACACGAGGAACGCCATGTCGACCCAGAAGCGAAATCTTACATAAACACATCTTGGATTCACTCTGGCACACACACACACACAACAGATGCTCATTTTTAACATATAATGCCTTATATTCATTTCAAATCAAAGGGGACTTACTGTCTTTGCCATGCTTGTCGTGTACTGTTTATCACTGGCTGTGCACCAGACATGAGCACAGCCCTTCTTTTCCTTAAATATCCATCCTCTTCCTCTGCCTCCCTCTCTCTTCACTTTGACAGTCACACACACAAACCCATGGGGAGAAACCACACACAGCATCGCATCATAGGCATACTATTTATAGTCCTTCCTCCAGTTTGTGTAAATGAGAGTGTGCCTCTGTGTGTGTGCATGTGCGTGTGAATGTATCCATGTGTGTGGGCATGTGAGCGGGTGGATGGAGGCTATTTGTACATCTATGTGTTCTGCATTATGCCCAGGAATGGCAACAACATGAGCATGCATCATGAATGTACATCACGACGACACATCTATTCGACAGATGTTCACACGTTGTGGTTGTTACCACTCACATGTACTGTGCAGCTGGAAGCAACGCGTGTTTCGTTTTAATGCTCAGCTCCTATTTATGCATGGTAGAATGAGGGATTTTTTAACATTGTCACAGAGAAGAGGTAGATATTCAATTGTTAGCATGTGTATGTGTGTGTGTGTGAAAGAGAGAGAGTCTCTGTGTGTGTATGAGGGATCATATGCATTGTGAGCATTTTCTTTATTGTATACATGATTTTATGATTACATATTTGTGTGTGCATGCGCGTGTCTCTAATACAGTTCAGTTAGTATGTGCTTGAGTGTGCGTGCACCTGAATGCACATGCTTGCGTGTGTGTACGTGTACGCAGCCGCCTGCGCATGTGTGCGTATGTGCATGTTCGGAAGTTTTGATGCGTCTCTGTCAGGCCTGGCTCGGTTTGCTCTGTTCGTTTTTAATGACGCCTCCAGGGAAGCTGACAGTCGCCGTGTTGAGCGTACAGCCTTTGATGTGAGTGATTATGACATCACAGACGTGCAGCCGAGAAGAGCGGAGGAGTGGGGATCCGTGCTCTCAGTTTTTTTTCACTTCCCAGTGGCATATTATTCAGAAAGAAAGATGGAGGGAGAGACAGAGACACAGAGAAAGAGAGAGAGAGAGGGAGAGATTAAATATTTGGCCAAAACCAGAATGCGATTTTGTGTTCACACAAAATGTGCTGCCGATTGATGTTTTTGCCTTTGTTGCTATTGTTTGACACGGACCAGACGATATGGGCACAAAAACAACATTTTTTAAGGATTCTGTCTTTACATCCTTAAGGGAACAAGACTGTATTTGGCTTCACACGCTACATAGTAATGCATCAACAGCAAGTAAATTTAATCAGTCACTTACAATCAACATTGTTTTAGAAGTAAATGCTAATCAGCAATGCCTTTGCCAGTGGAGGACAGTCTCAGGTTTGCATTTGATCGATGGTGAGCGTTAAGTAAACAAAGGTAATGCCACAGGACAGACCTAGATGCTCAACAAGCCCTGAAGCAGAGCATTCAGAGAAGCAGACCAGGAGACTTTCTTTTGTTGCTGGTGGAGGTAAAGCCAGCAAAACAGAATAAATGAGTTCATTAGAAACAGAGCGAGGACTTGGCCCTGGGAAAGGCAGTGGGACGTTTTATGGCACACGACTACAGCCTATTTCTTCCGTTCCTTCGTTGTGGTTTTTTCACCTGCCTTCTCCCCTCCCTCCTTCCATCCTCTATCAATCCCCCACTCACAAGCCAACACAATCAAAACCCTGCAAATGAAATCACTTTTTTCCCCCCTTAAAGCCTCTTTCCCCTTCACTTCACGTCCTGATGCGCTTTTTATCGTCAAAGTTGCTCCCCAACCCGTACATTTAAAAAGTTTTCGCTGCCAGGTGAGCCGAGAGAAGAGGGGATTTGGCTTCCTAGTGGAAATGCCCTGTAAGCATGGCTGTAGGCTGTTAGTGTAGCTCAGACAAAGTACTAAAGGCTGCCTTGTATGTGTGTGCGTGTGCGTGTGTGTGTGTGCGTGTGTGTGTGTGTGTGTGTGTGCGCGCGCGCGCGCGTAACTGAGCCGATGCAGTGTCAGGAGAGACTTTGGGTAAACAAGTGACAAACAAAAATACTGATGTTAAAGTGACGCTGACATTGAACTGCTCCTGATAAATGACAAATTGTTTTCATCCCTCATTCCATCACAGAGCTGCAAACTACAGTTACACCAGATTATGCTGATTGAGAATAAGTTTCTGCTAACATAATTAAATCAGCTCTACTGACTCAGAAACCACTGCACTGTTAGAGGACATTCAAGAGGAACATTTGAATAACAAGAAACACTACAAACTCCCTGGCACTACGCATGGATCGTAGAAGAGACCACCCAAGCATCGTAGAAGAGACCACCCAAGCACAAGCCCTAAGGACCACGAAGCCAGCGCCTCTATTTGGAGTGATGTTTGTCAAACTTTTATATGGAAAGAAAGTTTTCCGTAAAAAAGTATGGATGTCCTAGTCATATTTGTTTTAATAGTGAGTCTGCCTTTCAGACCTGATATTTATAATATATTTTTGTTTATTTTACCCAAGATAACACACAATATAATACAGCTGCACAGTGCATGTTTGAGATACCATGAGCCTACAATGAAATCAGTAAAAATGAAATATAACCTGAACCACAGGTTTCTTTTGATCATTTCTTATAATATTATAATATTAAATTATACTATAGTATTTTAAATATGGTCCTATAGTATTCTGAATAGTGCTGTATAGTATTTTGTTTAAAATCTGTGGAGAGGAGTGTCAGTGGATCTGTTTTTTGGCATGAATAAAATACTGATGTTCTGGAGCAGTCTTCAACCAACTGCACCACTTTTGACTTATTATAAACCTATAATAAGTCACCAAACATACACAGAACCACCATAGCTGACCTGGTTCTGTCTGTCTCGTAATCCATCCATTGCTGGAAATATACACAAGACACAAATGTGAACACAGTCAGTATCACCAGTGAAAAAGTTTTATATCCTTGTTTGAATTACACAGCTATTGAGCCGATAGATGGGGTCGGATGGGTTGGGGGGTTTGAGATGACGTGAGACGCCAGGCCCTGGCTGCCATATTTGCGATCCCGCACTCCAGTTTCAGTCTCGTACTACAGTAGGAGGCATTAAAAAGCCTCTATTGATTCTGGCAAAAGTCCTCACGAGTGGGAGGATGTATTTTTGTGCACGCACGTGTGTGTGGTTGTGTGTGCACGTGCGGGTCACAGGGTGGAGTTGCAGAGCTCAAGCTCGTGCAGCGTGTGTACAAACCACGGGGTACCAATACCCACCAGCAAATCCTCCCTCACACATATAAATACTCACAAACGCAAAAAAAAAATCAACTAAAAAAGAAGATCTGACATCCACTCAAACACAGTGTCAGATATAAAGTATAGTACCTAAGTAATGTGCCTCAGCACAACCACATGCCCCCACACAGTGCACCAAAAGAGCATGCACTCCTGAATACTTAGTATTGTGTTCCAAGTTAGAAAATAATACACAGAAATACACACAAGCATGTACAGGTACAAAACATACCGCTGATACTCCCAACGCATGCACTCACACTCCAAACCCGTCTCTTGTAACGGCAATACAACACTCCTCGTAAACACTTCCATTCAACAACATGATACTGTGATACTCATAGAAAGAGAGAGGGAGAGAAACAGGGAGAAAGTAAAACAGAGAGGGAGCGAGAGAGAAATACGGCGTCGATTGACTCGCACTGTAATAGTGAGCCAGATGAGAAAATATAGAACACTGTGAATCAATGCGTCATTTCAGAGCGCGTTCACACAAACACACACATACATAATGGAGCACATACACACACAGAGTTTTCAGCCCAGGGGCAAACAAACAACAGAAAAGACGGAAAAGCAAATGAATAGCAGGAGGGAGGAAAGAGGAAGGGGTTGATGAAGGAAGGCTGGTTGGAGAGAGTGGGTGGATGGCGGGAGTGGGAGGAGAGATATAGTCGAGGTGCCTCCATACCGACTGATTTGTGTCTGTTTCTTTTTTTGCACACACCCTCCAACCCCCCCCCACCCCTCTCAGTTGAGATAATGCCAGGGCAAGAAATCCATGGCATTGATTGGCTCCTGCGACCCAGTTTCATGGCAGCTTTTTCTCAATAAGTCGCCCTCATTGGTCGATAACTGCCAGGCTCCCCAGGTGAAGTGGGTGAAGGGGCGTTTGGAGGGAGGGGGGCTGGTGGTGCTCAGTTATGATTTGTTTCCCCTGTGCACAAGTACAGTAGTTCACTCCTTCTTGTAGATAGATTTAGATTAGTGGTGCAGTGTGCAGGAGAAATAGCTGCACGTCCACATGAATAATGCCCTGGAGCTAAAACATCCCCTCCCTCTACCCAAGCCATCACCTCATCAACTATCCTAATCACCCTTTTCCAAAAGAAAACCGTTTGCCACATAACGCGTTCCAATTAATGAATCCACAGTCATTGACAGAACGCTGGAGTGATGCACAACCAAGTTTTGTCCCAACACGACATCAATAGGGATATATGCTTCACAAAAACACAGACTTTTGTAAACTCTGAGACATAATGAGCAACTTATTTCTGTCTCGCATGCCTAACAATAAAAAAGAAAGGTCAGCCAGCACTGGCAGTAGTCAGTGTAACAAAAGAATAAACAGTATCCAGTGTACAAACCTGAGCAAAGCTTTTAAGTGAGGCAGTATGAAGCCTGAATCTGGCAGGTTATAAGCCTGCAATAAAAATTCAAATGAGTCTCCCCAACAGACAGTTCAAAAGCAGAAAGGCTTCCTGAAAGTAGTGTTTGCAATAAATTCTGAGTTAAACACAGATTCCACTGTTTTATTGATGAACCCATCATAGTTCATTAATTTCCTCAGGGCCTAAGTGTAATTGGATCACATACACTATATGGCCCTGTCCACACAACTTTTTGTACTTTTGGTTCGGGGCTGTATTCTGTGGTTTGGGCTAGGCCCTTTATTTTCATTTAAAGCTACAGCATACAATGATATTTCAAATAATACTATGATTCTATGTGACACCAGTTTGTGAAAGGCCTTTTCCTGTTTCAACATTACAATGACCCCATGTGAAAGAACTTGACTAGCCTCAACCCTGAGCCCTGACCTCAAGCCCATCCAACACCTTTAGGATGAACTGGGATGTCGAATTCAAGCCAGGCATTATTGCCCAACATCACTGGCCAATCTCACTAATGCTGTTGTGGCTGAATGGGAGCAAATTCCAGCAGCCAAAATCTTGTGGAAAGCCTTCCTATAGGAAGAGAGGCGATCATAGCAACAGATTAATCCCCATTGTTTTGGTTTGATTGATTTGTGTCCTGCACCACATTGTGCCCTGCCCATATGGGTTTAAACTGTCGGGATAACCCAACCAAAGTGCTTGTCGGATGGTCAAACAGCTTCTGAAGCCCCTCCAGCCACATCGCTCCAACACCAGAATTGGGGGCCTGTGTCCAACAATTTCTACAACTTTCCGAAACTGACTCCCCCGACATTCACACCTACTTCATGCTGTGAGTAAGAATATATGCAAGGTCTGAACTTCTCCCTCAAGCTCCCTTTTCCATAACTTTCTGTGTGTACAAACAAGTGCAACACTGTGAATGCCCCTGAGGAGAAAAGTGTGGCCATTTTCCCCACGATAATCGCATCTCTCTCTGACGGCCAACCTTTCTCCCCCCCTTCAAGCATGGTTATTCTGAACACATCACATGAATGTTTCCAGCACAATACCCACACCTTTACAAGACACGAGACAGAAACAACAACCAAGATGAAGTGCAGATCCTCAAATTCAAAAAGGGAACATTTTAAACAGTCAGCTTTATATTACATAAATGTTTGAATGAGATGTTCAACTGTCACATAACAGTGTAGCGTTCATGTGTCCATATACTTTTGGCCACATAAAGCCCTTTAAGGAGTGAAGCATGAATGGTGCCATAATTGTAACAAAGATCATTACAAGCCTACACACCATATTTTGTCATATAAAGTCTGAATGCTCCCATTATCATTGGGCTCCAGGCCTGATGTTACAACCTCCTGTTGCCAAGTGGAGTTTGAGCAGATTGTACAAATGAGAAAAAATCATCTGCCTGGAGGCAGTAGTTCACTTTAGTCCAATAATCCAACTAATTTCAGAAGTGGTGCAGGCTACCCGCTGGGCCCATAGATTGATGATCCATATGTGAAATGACGCACCTTTATACAATCTTTTAAATACATTTACTACAAATTGTTGCTAACAGAAAAGACAGAGTCCCCAGCCAGCAGTCCCAAAAAGTGTGTTATGCTCTCTAAAGGAATGGATTGAACTGTCTGAGCAATTCAAAACACCTCTGGTAAGTGCCATTATTGGGTGATCCAAATGTTTTTGTATTCCCTCTAAAAGCATGTCCCCACTTCAGAAATTTCAGAGGTGCCATAGCTCTTTTCAGCAGCTCAATCTATTGCTGGCTCAAGCTACTGTCACAGTCTGAAATCAACTTGTCCTTCGCTTGAGTTTGTATTGATCCACAAAAGCATAGCCTTACAGCGGACCAATGAGTCTTCATCCTCAGCAGCCCGCTCCACTGAGCATTTACAAGTGTTAATGTCACTACTGGCACTTTAGGACTCTTCCATGCACTCACCAGAATGGAAAGTGGCAAAAAAAAAAACATCATTTACAGACACAGCTGATTCACTTTTAGGTACAAAACAAAAAACAAAGCTTTTGACACATTATTGTTAAAGTGCTGAGAAACCATCCATCCAGTCCTTGCATGATTGGGGTTGTTTCAGAAACCCCTAAAGCCCTGCACTTATTTTTGATAAAAACCTGTGGCCATGACTGTCATTGGTGTGAGGACAAAAGCGTGAGCCGCTGCAGCAGAAGCTATTACTAAGAAAAAGCTTTAATAGCATCCTAGCAAATGTGCGCCTGGCTTCAGCCCTGGCTGTGCGTATAGTTCATATATTTAAGCCGGTTGTGATAGTCATTCTGCCATTGTCATAGTTTTAGCTCCTGCTGCTGCTGCTGTATCGAGTCCGCTTGACTCCAGCTGCTTTGAAATATCCTGCTAGTTCAGGGATTTTTTTCAGAATAGTTGCTGCTATATCTTCTTGTCTTTTTCATGCTGTTAAGCCCCCACAAACATGCGTGTCTTTCCACAACAGTAAGTGCTGTGTTGTCTGATATTTTTATTGTAGCCTGCTCAGTTAATTTACCGTGCACATTAAATGTTGAGGAACAGAGAGCAGATAACTAAAAACAATAAAATTCCATAAATCAGTCACACCTACAATATAATGTGTCTATTAGAGTGGTGTTTTATTGATCATTGGAGAATATTATGGTCCATACCGTATACATTTTCTTTCTGTCAAGCATGAGTGTGGGTCTGCTCTGCTCCTATGTCTCTCCCTCAGTTGTCGGTGAGTGCGGGGAAGGGCAGAGGCTTTGAAACACGAGAAACTTTCAGTGGTTTAATTTTTTCCTTAGGCTTTACAGGACTCTCGCAGCTTTTACTGTACAGCATGAGCCCGCCATTCTCTGTACTCTCATCTCTCTAGATTAGTATTACGTTTGTTCTAGTACTTTCCCTCAGCCCAACCGCTGGTATGACATTAAAGTTCACTGCCCTTTGGTTTTGTTAGAAGTTTCTTTAAGATACTTTAATGAACATTTGAAGAACATTCACTTGTTTATCAAAATGGCTTTATAGAATTTCACAATAAAACTGTTCAAGGGTTTCAAAGTTGGTGTTAAGGTTGCTTTCGAGATGCAGTGCTGCTCCTTTGGTTGGCAGTATTTTAAAGTGCTACTTTGGTGTAAAGCTAGATAACAAATAAATAATTTCACAGTGACTGCAGAGGAAAAAAATCACAAGCCCAGTTTGAACAAGGGTTTTTATAATGAGAACTAAAAGAAAAATTATTGTGTCAGTTCAAAGCAAAGGGCAATTATCATGCAATGCATGCATTGCTGTTTTCTCTGTCTTCTTTCATCATAACCGTTATGGCAGAAACTAGTCAAGGAATGTATAAGTGATTCAGAAGAGCTAACAGTGTAGCAAAGTTGAAATATATAGGGGATCATTATTAGAAGACAGTGAGACGTGGCAGGTTAGGGATAGAAACAGTAGCCATGGATTTGTTGCTGGCATTGACTATGGCACTGAACATTTTTAAAACTAGGACCCACTGGTGAGCCACGCTGCAATATTAATGTTGTTTTTCTACTAACAAAAGTTCTTATGAAGCAGAAACTAACCCCATAGTTCTCACAAAGGCATCTTATTTTTCTGTAAATACCATTCTTATGCTCAAAGGTAATGTGCCAAGAAAAACCAAAACCCATTTTATTCTGTGACCTTCACCACCTCACCTTCAGTGTAGCAGTAGGAATATATAATACAGCAATTTCAATTTCTTCGTTTGGCTATATCATCTGATATGTGTGACAGAGTGAGAAGTGGCGCTCAGAAATCTTGTTCCAGACCCTGCGGTAGCAGCTGGTGAGCTGGTGGCCTGCAGATGTGATAATGACACAACGCACCAGCAGAGGCCGGATAGCGGGCCACGACTCAGGCAGCTTTTAATAATTGATGGCAGCCAAGGCCCCGGATTGGCCAGTAATTACATTACAGGTCACTTCTCAATAGCAATTTGTGAAAGTTGTGGTGATGTGTGCCGGGTGGCGATCAATAGGCACTGTCCGGAGACGCTGTCTTTCCATCCCTCTCTCACTCTCTCTCTCTCATGCTCTCTCTCTCTCTCTCTCTCTCTCTCTCTCTCTCTCTCTCTCTCTCTCTCTGTTGATATGAAGGCAGAAAGTCTAGTTGAAACACTTTCTTTCAACATTCTGTGCAGCAACAACACTGTGGGGATTCTTTCACTCCACAGATCAAAATATAGGCTTCAACTCAAGACCTCAGTCTCTGGGAGCACCTGCTGAACACATTAACCCCTTCAACACTTACACAATATGCTGTACTATTTTTATTTTTTATCAAAAGTGTTGTAGAGTATGTATAGCACCATGCTAAATGACTTCTAAGTAGTTTTTTATTTCCTTAAAGGGAACTCCACCTAATTTTACCATTCAGGACGAGCACTGCTCAGTCTATGAAAACAGATGTATGCCTTCTGTTAGCCTGATTATCACACAGATTTACTATTATTTTATTTTCACTTAGTTATTCACCTTGACAACATGTTCATGTTCTTGTTTATGTGCATGGTAGCCATTTATTTATTGGTAGGGGTGGATATTTTTTTCCTAAACACATTTGTATCGAAATCCAATGAATGTCATTTTCAGTTGACACATTAACTGTTAACAGTTAACTTAAAAGAGTACTCCACCAATTAAGCATTTTTTTTTAAAAAGAATCAGAATTGATGCAGCAGAAGCAGAGGTATCATCTTTTTAATTTCCAAGGAATTCTTCTTTCTTGTCAACCACTAATGCAACTCAACAGTCGACAGTTTGAGTTCGGAGAGCTGCTGGCCTCAATTTATAACAAAAACACTACATTACAAACTTGGGTTGTGTCATTTTAAAGATGCGTTCATCGAGTATGGAGGGTCTAACAAAAAGACTCTTTTCATGATAGGGAATGAAGCTTGACCCACAGAATGGAGTGAAAGTCAGGATATCTCTGCCCTTCCTGCACTGATTTTTACTACTGTGTTATCAATCTGTCTCTGGTGAGTCCCCCAACTTTTTGGAAGTGCAATACTAAATCACTGGAGTGCCCCTTTAAAATAACATCTGGCATACATTGCTGAAACATCAGTGAGTGAAAGACTTAAGAGGACAAAATGGTGCACAGAGTGCTTTACTTTCCACAGCAGTACAGACTCTGAGCCCTGTGCGCTCATTCTCATGAAAGTTATTTACTGTTCTAGCCACTGACTTCCTCTCCCCGAAACACACACCCTCTCTTTCTCTTTTCTTGCTCCCACTTTTGATACCTCACCAGCTTTGACATGTAAACTACCACTGTGTCATCTTGCTGCATCTGGTGTTCATTCTTTCTCTCTCTCCGTCCCTGTCTCTCTCTCTCTCTCTCTCTCTCTCTCTCTCTCTCTCTCTCTCTTCTCCTCCACTCGCTCCCTCTGCTGTGGCATGGAGAGCAGGAGAGGAGAGGAGAGTGGAGGAGACAGTAGATTTTGCATGCTCTAAATACAGCCTCTACGTGTGTGGGGTGCTGTCATCAAAGGAGGAAAGGGACAGGGGATGGTTCAGTTCTTTTGTGATAGTGTGTGTGTGTGTGTGTGTGTGTGTGTGTGTGTGCATGATTGTGCAACTGTTTGCGTATGTGACCGAGTGTGCTTTAATTCTGGCAAACATCAAAGATGCTCCCTCATCCATCTCTCTGTCTTTCCTCTCCTTCTCTTTCTCCCTCCCTCCCTCTGTCACTCTCTTTAATCCTCCTTTTAGCACCTTTTTGTCCGCATTGCCTTTTTGGTTTTTTTTTATTCACCGTTATGCTCTGCCTTTGCTTGCCTGTCTGTTTTGGTGTGTCTCACCTCACTTGCATGTGCTTGGCGGGGTGTGACAGCATTGAGAAGTCACCAAAGAGGTAAATGATGATAGGCCATCCATCATGCTTTATGGACTCTGTATGGTGCTGCCGTGGAGAGTGGCTGCACAGTGCAGTAACTCAGAACACTCTGTCCCTCCATATAACCTGGCAGGGGCTCTGCTGCTTGCCTCGCCTCTGCTGGGTGTGTGTTTATGGTTGTGAGACACAGGAAGAACGTTGGTCTGACTCACCCACTTAAGTGTTTCTCTGTGTGTGTTTGTGATTCAATGTGTGTATGCGTGAGGGGGGAAACGGAAAGACGAGTGTTTGTCCACACTGCCAGACTGTGTTGCAAGCCTTCATTACGGCCTGATATGCCACTGCTGGGAGCATTAACTCTGACCAGCAGATGTAACTTGTTCTGTGTGTGTGTGTGTGTGTGTGTGTGTGTGTGTGTGTGTGTGTGTGTGTGAGAGAGAGAGAGAGAGAGAGAGAGAGGAAAAAAGTGTGTGTGTGCGTGTGTGTGTGTGTGTGTGTGTGTGTGATATGTTTATTCAGTCATGTATTTTTTCATTCTTTAAAGTATGTTAACCAAAGAGAGTGATGCCATGTTTTCCTAAAGGTTATTCATATTTCTATTGACATGCTATAGTTACAGTAGTACGTTAAAATAGTTGATCAGTCATCCCTACTCTCAATACTGGCCATATAGTGATACCTTCCTAACAAGATTACCCTACAAAGCTGTTATCAAACTGGAAAGGAAAGCTACAGCTAACGTCTGTAGAGCCAGTTAGACTGTATGGAGCAATTAAACATAGACTGCAAAACTCTGGTGGTCAAATTTGTGTGAATAACTCAAGGTGAAACTTGTTTCACATTTGTTTTTTTAGTTTGCTGAAGCCAGTATAGCACTCTGTGTCAGCCAAAACAACTGGGTCACCACTACATTTATGGTCTTTAGATGATTTTTGTTCCCCCGGACTGTATTTACCTGCGAAGCTGTGGTGAAGGTACACTGTCAGCAAACCCACACACATCTTCCAGAAGGAGAGGTTGATTTGGTTAATTCAGTCTGCTGAAGCCTCCTATTAGTTTCAGAGGAACAACCGTGGATTTTGTCTTATATTTTCTTACAGTGTGGTCATGTTAGGAAGGGATCTACGACTCGCTCAGCACATGTATTTGTGCACGTGAGTAAAGACAGACTTGAACAAATCTGAACCTGTCCTTTGATAAAGTGCACTAATGCTGCTTACACAGCAACAACTTTACCAGCTAGCTTACAACCATCTAAAATGTTCCCATCCTTCTCACTCTCTTACAGCTTCCCTTTTCCCTTTCTATTCATCCCTCCTCTCTCTCCATCCTTCTCTTCCACAACCCCCTCCCTCTGGTGAGCCCTTTCACACTTTGCTTTTGTCACCTTTCCACATGGAAGAACAATTGCGCTCTGACGGAGTTCACTCTGTCTCCCTCTTTCTCTCTCCGCCCTCCCCTCCCACACCTCTTCTCCTCGCTGCCACTATCTTGGATCCAGGGGGAATCACACTGTCTGAACCAAATATGCCACAAACTTGTCAGATGATGTTTGTTTTCCACCCTCTTCCCGTACGTCAGCGTGCGTGTGTTTTAACTCTGTCTACATATTTGACAAAGTGCTGTGACATGCGCTGCACTCGCGCATCAACAGAATGAAAATATGCAGCGTCATTATTGAAATAGGAATCTGCAGAGAGGGGAAAAGAGCGTCGGCCAGACTGAGTCACAAGGTTTGTGTGATAATAAGGTTTGTATGTTCAGACAGCTTGTTAGCATATTTGTGCAGACTGTAAGTAAACAACCTTTCCACTAAGGCTCCCTAGAAACTTTGAATAAGGGATATTTTGATGAAAACCAAAGGTGGTTAAGGGACTGAACAGCTGCGTTCTTGCCAACAAAAACTGCAACAGAACTCCTCAGAGGAACAAACTCTCTATCCAAGAAACAAGCTCCATTTTACTGAAGACATTATTTGCCTCCTTAATAACTGCTACTGTGTGCAGGCTGGCTCAGAGAGATTCAACATGTCATTTAGCGTAGCAAAGTGTGGCTCCTGTGGAAGTCAGAAGGGTTAGCAAAACTAGAACTGACTGATTGACCAGTCATTCTAAAGAATAATGCGCCCCAGTCCCTTTGATCAATCAATGCTATAACGCTTAATCCTAGAGGTATAGACAATGTGGCCTTCCAAAAGCAGTGCAGCCAAGGGCTCCATTCTGTAACTGATCAATGGTGGACAGGACAAAATGATGGAAAGAAGAAGTGCAGGGCAAAAGAAACTAGGCAAGAAGGACAGTTAGAAGGGTATCTCTGCCGAGGAACATTGTAACTCACCTCTGGCAATCCCACACTGTAAATACACCTCTAAAACTCATCCCAAACTTTGGCAAGACGCGGCACTTGCACCAGCATCCTTTATGAATGTCAAACGCCGTGAGAGGAAAATGATTACGTTGCAAAGAAGACAGGGGGGCGGAACAGGAGGGGGTGGGTGAAAGAGAGAGAAGAAAAATCACTTTGATGGATTATGCCCCTCGTGGGACAACCTTGTAACATTTTTGGACAGGATTCTGACTTGCCCAGATTCTCTTTTACAGCAAAGAATTTCTTTTTTCTTCCATCTCCTTTTGTCATCCCAGACATGCGCTGGCTGTGACAACTGCGCCAGCGCTGATACCTAATGATACCGCTTGCAGGAACTAATTACTACCAGTGATTAAGAGAGGAGACGTGGCTTCTACCACACATGCTGTCTTTGGGTGGGGGAGCATTTTAATTGCCTTTGCCAAATAAATGATGGCCAAAGATGCATGGACCCAGGCTTCTTAATGGAGTCTTAGTGCTTGGTGGCAAAGAGCGAAGACTTCAGGGCCATTGGCACTCCCTGCACACAGATGGTGCTGCCTGTTCACGAACGGCGCCTGTTGTTGATCGGTGCGTTAAGGGCACCTGTGAAATTAAACAGACAAATGAATTCCCCACCGGCTGCAAAACAGAATATTAGCATTTTATGAAAGATGGCTAAACTGAGGCATGCATTAACAGCTTTTAATGCCAAAGGGCAAAGCATTTTGAGGTAGTTAGTCAGAGGTTTGGGCCTGTAAAGTTACTCAAGGTAGCGAAGATAAGGCTGTAGTCTCAGCTGGGTGTTGGAGATGTGGTGCTTGTGCAGTTTTGTTAGCCCTTAAGCACATCTAGACCTAATTAACAATCATGTTTCACAGCAAGGTTGTCTTTGGCAAGTATCCAGTCCAACCAATAATTCATTTACCTAACAGTAACACATCTTCCTGGGCAGTAAAGGACTAAAAAAGATGGACATGGCTCTTGCAGGAGCACTTAGTGGTAAGCTACCTGGTGTATATTTTCTCTTTTAATGGCTGCCATGAATAGCTCTCTCTGCACACTAATAATTAAAATGTCTGCTTCTTCACCTCAGTATGTTTTTAAATTCTAATCTCTGAGATTCCTGTTTATCTTTTTATTGATTTTGAGGACACCTTTGGTAGTGGGAAGTCATTGCTCTGTGTTCTTGCACCATATTTTCCAGTGATCCCTTTGCAACTGTGTCACCAGTACTCTGACTGGACTGTCAGCAGCTCCCTTAATCTCAAACAAGCTAAAATGACACTAGTGAGGCAAACACAAAGGCATAATTTAAGACGATGTCTAAGTGCAACCATGTCCACAGAGACACAGTAATAGCTACACTGCAATACTACATTAAACATGATGACCTGATGACTATTTCATGATATTATTGCTGCAGACATGCTACATTTGCCTCAGATACTTAACCAATAACAACATCACATCAACTAAAGGCCTCTGCTGCTTGGTGCGTTTGCCACTGGACCTACTGTACATTAGCACTCAGCAATACATCTAAATAACTGCATCTCAATCTAGGCAGTCATCCAAAATAATAATGTAAGTCAATGTGCACTGTAGCTAATAAATGACAGTTCAATCAGTCCAAGAGGAAAATATCTGCATCACTCAGTCACCATCTCATTTTTTTTCATCGTCTTGGAAAGGCAATGCTGATGTTGACTCTTCCTTAAACTCAAAGACAGCTTGCTTTTTGCCTCCCTCTGAGCGAATAATGTTTTTCTGTACTTTAAGTGTGGGCTTGCACAGATGGCGCTCTGTTCCTCATCCCCTCAGCTTGGGTTACTGCCTCTGCTCATACCACACAGTTGTTCTTCTATTTATTTCAACTACACACCTAAGGATTTTTACCTGGAAACAGCTACCCACCCTGACTATTGTAAAATGCTGCAAATGCAGTTTAAAACTGTAACGACTGTGCAGTGCACCATACCAATATTTAACCCTCCATTTGAGCTACAATGAAGGAGGATGGGTAACATAGATCATTCACAGATGTACAGTTTATTCTTATTCCGGATGTCTTAAATGTGCTTAGTGAGCAATTGGGATAACAGAATTGATGATGGGGGACCAAATGCTTTTTTAATTGAATAATCCTCATCTTACTCATCGTAATCAGTCACATCAAGTAAACGTAGGTCTGAGCACGGTACCACCTTGTGCTTCCCAGATTTTGTTATTCTCTCTTTGGAATTTCAGGCAGACCTTTGATATACAAATCCTTATGTTGCGAGCTGTGTGCAGGCAGTCGTACTGGTGAATCAATAGTAATTTAACAGTGAGTTATAGCAGGTTTGTGCATATACTGGACAGCGTGCGCACAGTATGATTCTGATGTGTTTACTCAATGAGTGCTGAGTCAACAATAATGACACAGCATTTTTATTCTTTCTTGTTCTCCCCTCCCTGTCTTCCCCTATTCCTCTTTGGGATTTCTCTGTTATTTTTCTTCTCTTGATCTCATTACATCATGACTTAAGGGCTGTATTCATTAAAGTTTAAAAGTACAATGCACTCCAAAGCCACTTGCGGTGAATAACGCAGACCCTGTTAGTCTGTCTGAAGCTCGCTCTCCATCGCTGTGTCCTCACTCCTTCCTGTCTTTTTGTTTTTCTGTGCAATGCTAAGGACCTGGGAGAGCCAGTTTCTTGCATTTGCTCTGCCTCTCGCTCAAAAATGAGGCGGACCGCTGAGAAACTCTGCCGACACTCGTAGCGGCATGCAAGCTGCAGTGCTGTCAACAGAGCCCAAATGTTGACACTGGCAGTTGACTCTTCACGACAAAGCTCCCGTTTTTTAATTCAACTTTAGGAAGGTTGTTTTCATTGTTCTTTGTAAGCTGTACTGAAACTGTCTTTTTCTAAATGTAAATGTACACCTCTTTGATTGTTGTTTTCTATTTTTAAACCTTGGGCCTTTGCAAAGAATCATTTCACCCCTCAAACAACAGAACTTGATTTATCAACTGTTGTTCGTTTTAGAAGTTACATAACATGGCCCTGGGAGCAAAAAGATGGAATACAGATCTTTTTTAATGGAGGCTGACAGAGTATCCGGCTGTGTGCGGTCACAACTGGTGATCTAGCTTAGTGTGACAATTTTATTTGTTTTCCTCTGCTTTCCTACATTGCCATACATTTGGAGAAGTATATTATAATGCCTATTTTCTGTCAAGAAAACTATACAAGTCTTATTTGACTTTTCTGTGATTTTCTAAAATCATTTTCTTAAGACACAAACATATCAATTTCCTGTCACAGGGAGAGGTATGTCTTAGTAAGCATCAACCGCCTGGCAAATGATGTTCACCTCATTAAATCCAGAGGCTATTTGGCCTGTATGGGTTTTTTTTTTATTTCTCTTCCAACTCTTTCAGTCGGTCTTAAAACTGCAGACAAAGTTGAGTCCAATTACGTGGCATCAACTGTCAGCATTTGGAGAACAGATAGACACACATGTATCTAGTTATTAATTATTGGGTGTCATCTTTGGGGAACACAAAATGCATGTGGTGATGAATTATTGATAGATCCTGGAGATAACAGTTGTGCTCTAATTGCATGTCATCATTACCAGGTTGAAACCAGTCTCCATGTCCCCTTAATGTGATTACACATTCATAATTGTGCTGTTAGTAGCCTGGTTTAGTATTCACAACAGCAAAGCCCAGTAATTGGCGTGGGTCTGCAGGATGTTGTCACTCATTCTCTTTATTAGGGATGTGCAAGGTATGGTTAGCTTTATATTTTATGGTTTTACTTGTCAATATGTGGCTGTGGTCTTGCTCTTTGCTGTGGGAGCTGAATACTTATTATTTGTGAAGGAAACAGATTTTGAATCATGAACACAAACATTTTAATTACCAAAATTTGGGGGTGTAAGATCAGAAAAAGCTTCTATGTGTCATTTGTATTTTGTCATCAAACTTGTGTGTGCTACAGGCCTCACTTGACGTAGCACTCTGTGACGTGACCGTAATGCTCTTTAGAGTAGTAAAACCATCAAATTGTTTCTTTCTTGGTTAAACACTCTCATATTGTGGGTGCAGGCTGGCTCTAAGAGAGATTCAACATCAACATTGTACCTATGGTGCTAGCAAGGCTTTAGATTATAGTCTTGTTTTCTTCACACTTGCTGTTTTGAAATGAGGATGCAGATATAATATTTCTAGGCGTCATTTTTACTACTTTGGTTTCTCTGCAGCTGCTACTCCACAGTGTCATCAGAGCCTCTTTGCTATTATTTTCATATATTATTGTAATCCCATTTCCGTCGCTCTTTCCCAGTCTTTAATTCCTTTTTGTCTCCATCAGACCTCACTCATTTTTTCTACAGAAGATTTCCTCATCCTTAGCTCTCTTACCTCGCTCCACACCCCCTCCAGCTCTCTCTATCTGGCTCACTAACCACCCACCCTTCCACCCTCCTCGCCATGTCTCCACCACCTTTCCCCTCATCCTCCCCACCTCCCCCCTCTCTCACACTCCATCACCAGCTTCTTATCTGCCTCTCTCTCTGCATTTGCATCACCCTCACTTTTCCCTCTCCCTTCCTCTAACTCTTTGCCAACATGAATTCACTTTCTCCCCCCTCTTTCTCTCAGTCTTACTCTCTCTGTCTCCACTCTGTGTGGTTCTCTCTCTCTCTGCGTCCCTCCGAGGCATGTTTAATTAAGCGTAGGGCTACGTGTCAGAGAGAGAGGGAGAGCAGAGGAGAGAACTAATGCTATCTGGAGCACCAGGCTAGACTAGGCAGGGTCTCCTCCTCCTTTCCTGCTCCTCTCCTCCTATTTTGTCTTCTCCTCCTCAGCCTCCCCCTCTCCCTTTGGCCTGGGCCAACCGTAATTACCCTGCTCATTAGCAGAGGGAAGAGGTAGGGGGGAGAGGTGGAACCAACAGGGGAGTAAAAGAGGACAAGAGGATAGGAACAAAGGAGCAGGGGAGGACAGGTGAGAAGGTAGAAGGAACACATATGGATGAGAAATGGACAAGCAGGATAGTCTCAGTGAGAGGATGAAAACTTTGAGTGCTTTTTAGAGTATGTAGTAGCCTGATTAGATTAGATTGAGCAGCATTGACTCTTCTAGACAAAAATGTACTTTTAGACATGTTTGTGTGCATGATGGGTACCCCTCATGTCACGTGTTCCTTGCATCATTAGGAGTTAATGCTATGTGTCTGCAGGATATAATAAAGCACATTAACGGTGGCGGCGTCCTGACATCATGTCCTGATTAACCTTAAAAAGTTTTTCTGGGGTTTACTTGTGTCCATGTTCTAATTGGTATTCACTTGCTAGAACTTTGTTAAAACCTTTATGGTTTTAACAAAGTTAAACAACAATTACTTTGTGAGCATTCAAAAAAAATACAGCTTCCAGTAGCTACTAAGATTTACCAGCTCATAATCCTCCTTAGGTCATCATAACTTCATCATCATCATGTTATGCTAAATTATCACACGCCTTGCCAAAGCCTGCATGTGTTATAGAGCAGAGTCCTGGCTGTTGTCAGGTGTGCTGACGCACAGACCTTACAAGCTTACTGTCTTGTTTGTCCAGGCAAGGTTCCAAGAGAGCAGGTTCATCTGGCCCACATGTTGTGAGCTCTTTGGCTGTTTGGCCTCCTGTGTGCAGATTGGCTCGGATTACAGGATTACTTTTTTGATTCCTTTTCAGTAAAATTACTAAGCGCTGGAGAAGTCTATTTTAGAGGTGTGTTGTTTGAGCACATCTTTGGAAAGAAGACCTCAAAAATTCCCCTTCGTTGGGGCTTTTGAGTTAGCGGGCTCCTTTGATTAACTTTTGTTTGTCATTGAGGGACCATGATAGAGAAAGAAATGTCAAATTTAAAATATATGTCAAAATGTGTTCAAAGTCTTGTAATGTGTCTTTTATCTTGGAGAAAGAACACTGCTCCTCTTTTCTCCTCTGCTTCCCTTTCTCTCTTTATTTCTCATTTATTACCATGCATGTATCATCTCATGTCAACCTCATCTCCCGGTGCACCTTTCTTTCTATGTTTTGCTCTCTCCCGTGAGTGCTTTCCTCCTGCTCCCCTTTCTTTCCCTTTGCTCTATACCCTATGCATAGTCATATGCATGACTATTTCATAGTCTTTATTATAATACCCTGGTTCAAATTAGTCTCATAATAATGGCAAGTGAAATAACATTCAGCTCTTGTCAACTCAAAATCCTCTGCAGAGACAACACAGAGTTTATTTCATTCCTCTCGTGCAAAATATTTTTAACTACCAGAAGCTGTACTTTAGTTGACCTCGTTGTTGTAGAGGAATGTTTTGAGCAACAGGGGTTTTCTTTCAAAGAAATGGTATCCATATGTAGGGAATTTTTTTCTCTCAGTTCCAGCAAATTTGTGAATTCTCACTAATTCAGCCCGCATTGTCTTGCATTTAAAACCAGCAATTCAATAAGAACTGCTTGCACAGTTAAAAACCCTGATATTTTCAGGGAAGAAGAGCTCTTCTAAACAAAATAAATATCTAAACATCATGAACCGGGCAATTGCTGTATGTATCTGCAGTCTGGAGACTTCAAAATAGGAAACCTCCTTATCAAAAAAAGTATACTTACTCATGTCCCCCATTTGTTTTGTAGTTATAAAATGATCAGAGACTGTGTTCATTTATTATTGTATTCCAATAAAAGTATGTCTACCTAAATGAAACCCTCCACATCTGCAACAATATTAAATACAGTTATATACAATATATAACACGATATTTGATGGACATTTCAAATTCAGACCAGGACACACAGCAGACCCTATAGACATTGTGCACCAAAAGTGCAAAAAGCTTGTTTTAACTAGGATAGAATTTGCCTGTCAGCAGGCTACAGCCACAGATCTTTACGGCCCTAGAAGCCCCAGGTGTGTGTCAATTAGCTGCACCTAATTTGATGAACTGAAAATTGTTATATGAATTTGCAACATCAAGGTACAAGGACTAAAGTGGTTCCAGCACTGTTAGCTAATCTTGTGGCCCTGTGTTGTAGAGGGACCCCGTGCCAAAACGTGGTGTTACTTGACTTTTGTTATTGTAGTTAATATTGTGCTCACACAGTGCACATTTCTAAATAAATTGTCCATAATCTAATTGACTCACAGAAAACCTGGGGTCAGATTGTATTATTCCAGCACATGAGTACTGGTTGGTCCCTGAGTGTCTGGCCAAATAATTAAGCTACCATCGTATACTGTGGTTTGCAGAGTAAACACTGGAGATGACAGGGTTCATCCACACCTCATAGCAGGCATGAGGGAAAGTAGGTGCACAATCTAAAAGTTGCGGTTCAACTCAGGTAGTTGCTGTTCCATGACGCACATTTGTCCCTGGCCCATGGACCTCTGCGATATGTCCCTCTTTGTGCCCACATGTCCACAATCACACTTATCATATCTTTTCTCATTATTTCTGTGAACCTGTCCTAAATGTATATGCATAAAGAAGAAGACAGAGAGGTACATTTTGCTAATTACATGCAAGGTGGGCTTCAGATGACAAGCAAACTACTCTTCCATGCCAGTGAGCTTGTTTGATAAATAACATGCATGTCTCCAGGCACAGAATACATTACACAAGGCCTAAATTAATCTGTCCCTCTGTCTGTTGATCAGTCCAGAATGGTGATTGCTGATTTTGACTGATGAGTTAAACTTTAGTTGTCTGAACCTGCCAGAGATTTGTTTCAAAGCAATGGATAACACTGCATTAATGTGTTGAAATAGGCTTTGTGCGAGAGAAGTGAGTTTCTGGGAAGTTTTTCCGGTCCCTTGTGCGCTTCAATAGTTCAATATAATTTGTTTGTTTAATATTATCCAAGAAGGCTATTCATGCATTCACATATAAAACTTTCATGTTAGTGTTGAAGGAATGAAAACATTACTCTTAACACTATTTACTTTAATATGTAATATTAACCATTGTAACTAATGTTGTACTAAAAAAACATTATTTCCACTTTGGTAATGCTAGTTGTTTTTTTCTGGATGCTTAACTAAAGCTAAATAGCTCATAAATTAGACGTCACCCCCACCTAATGATCTATTGTCATCATAATTACTTTTATTCTGTCACATGACATGAATGTGAATCTGAAATACTGGAGCTTGGATGAGAAATTGCAGGAAAGTTTCTCCAGAAGGGAGTATTTCCCAGCTCTTTGATTTTATCGAGAGATGGGAAGAACATAAATCTCCTGCACACTTACTTAAGCAGAGAAAATGTAATCGACAGTTTTTGATGTGTAACAAAAAGGTAATATAGAGTAGAAGTAATACAAAGCAGCGTTGTAACATTGTCATATTTGAGACATATATGTATAATCCACTGTCCTGCAACTGTACTATACTTAATAGGATTACACCAGTACTTGTATCACAGAGCTCCGTGCTATTAACCTTTCCTCTCCAGGTTTCCTTTAATAAGGGCAAAGTGGGCGTCCCTCAGTAAAGACAAGCCAGTGTTGCAGTGTTTTCAGCCATTGTGTTTTTAATTAGAGGAATTTGGCCACCGTCGACATCATCAGATCCTCTCATTTGTAATCTGAGTGAGTTGGCTGGGGTTGACGAGCTGACGTCCAAGACTCAATTGGACTCTTTAACCCCTCTGAGTAGACAGATTTTGTTCGACTCACTGTCTCAGGGACACGCTATGCTGCAGGAATCATGTTTCAAAGTGCATGAAACCAGGCAGATCTTACAAAACACCATTATGCTACAAAACAAAATATATGTACATACAGTCAGTATTATTTAGGTGTTCAGGAGCAAATCTTTGTGATTTAAATACAATGTCTACGATGCCAAATTTAAAGGGTTTTCCATGCACAAAAAGTGAGGAGGATTACATGGAGGAGTCACAACTTAGCCTATATAGACTGTTTTGTAAAGTTTAATCAACAGATCACTCAGGAAATGTTCCAGTCACTGGGTTTGAACTAAAGATAAAATGACAGATCTTGCTGTGCGCTTTGTAACAGTCATATATCTAGTCTCTTCCAGCACTTCACATGGCAGGGGGTCAGTCAGTGCCGCAGGGGGGCCGCAGCATTCTGTGCCTGGGCGTGCCATCTCGGGCGGGTGGCAGGCTTTCACCACATGTACCACATCTACTTTATTAGATTAGATTCTGGCCCTCCTCGGGTTTGTAATTGCATTTGCCTGATGCTGTGTATTTAAGAATAGAAAGGCCTCGGCCCCTGTGGCCCTCCAGTACCTGATATCTCAGCTGCCTCCAGGGGGAGCAGACCAGCACCAGCCCCGGGATAAGAAGTCACCATGACAACTAGGAGGCAACTGGTGAGGGGAAAATGGAAAGACCTACTGTAGTCCTCCTTTCTCTTGCTATGACTTTGCACTTTCTTTCCAAGTGGATTTCTTCTTTGTTATTCACTGTTTGTTCATCACGTGAGGAAATTCACTTTCGTTCATCTCTTTGCATCCCTTGTTCTTGTTCTGAGAGGGACAAAAAAAAATGAAAAGCAAATTTTCTTTGTGCTGGGTCTCCCTGGGAGCGGGAAATGAAGGGCTGTCGAATGGGGACTCGTATTTCATCCTGTCCATAATTTATGGAGAGACCAGGTTTAGGAAGGGACGTTGCGTAACATGGAGGATGCTTGTCATAAGCATCCCCCATGAGTCATAAGCAACTGGAGGGGGTACAAATCAATGGTGACACATGTTTCTGTTAGCTACACGGTGCACTTGATGCCTTTTTCCTATCTTAAGCATTTGCAGATAAGCTCCCATTAAGTGTCATTATGTGTTAGTGATACTTTGTGGCAATGTTTAGCTGTCTGTTTGAGGCTACTCAGCTGGGCTAGTTAGGGTTTCCTGCTAGCATGCTAAGGCCAATGTGACTAAGCAGATCTTGAAAAAGTGCTATTATGCAGGGTTGGAACTTGACCTCATCCAGCCTGCTCTGCTTTAGTGAGACAGCAAGCTTTACTATATATGGCGTGGGACAGTGACATTCTTCTGAACTGGGAGTTGCACCAGCCTGGGGTAGTATATCATAAACCACAACCTCTCTGCTAATCACAAATTACAGCCAGCCTCTCCTCTAGCCCTGATCCAGCTCTCTCCGCAGGGAAGCCAGGGCCAAGGAGAAGAATACTAGCTCCTGCCAAGTCCCCACCACTCCCGCACTACAAGGTGCTTATAAATCGGCATCCTCAAAGATGGGTCAAGGTTTTGATTTGGTCGTGACCTTAGTTCATAAATCTGAAAGATGTAGGGGCCTTGGTTAAAAGGCTGCTGTATCAACTCTCACATGGGACACCCCTCCCTAGCCTTCTGTCTCTTTCTATCCATCGCTGACTCTCTCTCCTCCTCCATCTATCCCAACCTCACGTGCCTTTTTCAGTCCCTGCTGCAGCCTCAACTCCCCGGAGCCTCTATAACAGGCAGAGAGAGAGAGAACAAGAAGGAGAGAGAGATGGCAAGGGGGTGAAACAGGCAATCAATAAATCAATATGTTTTGCGCCACTAAGCTAGGGTAAGCTCACTCTCTCAAAGCTGCGCGTGCATGTAGGCACACACACATATATACTCACTTACCATCCCGGCAAATTTCTTTCAACACACATACACAAACAAACAAATGAAGGCCCAGGACACAATGTCCCTTGCCAAAAGACATTTTGTTGTTTTAGGGACTTTCTTTTTTTCTCATTCTATTTCCTGTTTTGGATCATTAAGTCATTGATTTTTGTTTCAACGGGTAAGTGGTGGTGGGGACCCCCTGGGAGCCAGCTGAAAACCTCAACAGAGTGGCTCCAGCAGGAGTTTCTCTAGTTGTGACAGGCTGCTCCCAAGGGCCACTGGGCCCTCTTAACTCTGTAGGGGAGAAACTATCGCCTGAAATCAGTCATTCTGCCTCAGCATTCGCAGGCACTCCTCCATAAGAGTATTCACTTGGATATCTATAGATTTCTTCTTGCTAAATGTCTTTGCAACCACTAGAAGAACAAACTTGTGCATTTAGTTATGGATTTGGATTCTGGTCCTTGCAGAAATTCTTGGAAGTGTACAAATGGTCAGTTCTCTTCATGGATTTTAAAGGATGTAAAAAGTTCGCTGGAACATCTGCTTTCCTATCACTATGTCCAATATTTTTAGGTGCGTGGGGGCGGTGAGGGTAGAGGAGAGAGTTGCAGAGATACGGTGAAACACAGTAGCAACCCTGGCAGACCAAGTATAGTTGGCCAACGGCCAGCAAGATATTACAGTCAGATATATAGTAACACAGATGGATGCACTCAGCCTAAAGAGGCTGACATATTGGCCAGCGCTGTCATAAGAATGACATAATACCTATCCTGACAGGTAATGAAAATAAAGGCCGCTCCACCGCAGAGTTGCATAAGCGGTTTAACTTTAGCTCATACAACGTAAAACATTACCACTGACATATGGGATATCCCGAGGGAAGTTTTCAGAGTGGTTGGATGTTAAAGGTGGCGGTCTGACAATTGCAAGTGGTCTCCTAACATGCTGTAGATGTAACTCTTGATTTCATCACTCACAACCAAAGCATCCAATGGGTTCTGCTGGGTGGCTCCTTGATATAGAGTTATTTTTCTGCATTTCATTAAAATGCATCTCAGTGGTCCGCGCTGAACCTGCCTGTTCTCTCCCTGTTCTCTCCCTCAAAAAATGCAAGCATACGTATCCAGCCATACAATTGTCTATCTCAGAAAAGCACAAACCTATTCAAATATGTGGAAAGTTGTAACAATGTGTGCATTTTTCCAAAATTGTCTCATTTTACAAGTAATTACTGGTCATATCAGGGGTGTGAGCTACCGGCAGTTTAGCTATTTTAAACACAACAACTTTTTTTTTAAAACACCCCATTTTTTATATTTCTGCATACAGTATGTGGTTGTATTTGAATTTAAAGCCATATTGGATTTACAGGGTGGTGTCATAATAGCAAAATGCATCCCTGGGGTGTTTGGATCTCCTTTTCCAGAGTACCTTGGGTGCATTTTCACAGGCACTTAAATGTGTTTAAGCTCAGTCTGGACAAAAAACAGGTTCATTTGAGTCATTTATTGCCAGATGTAAAGGGGGTCTGTTTAAAAAGATACGATATGTATGAAAAACTGCTGTGTTTTGGCACCATTCCTGCAAAGTACATCAAAGCAGAGGATGGGAATCAATACCAAGGGAGCATGACATGTTAGCAGAAGCTCCTGCCATGTAGTGGGGAAATTAACTGAGTGATGAGGAACCATGTGGCATACAGACATTTTAAAGTGAGACTATGCAGTTTTGTCAGAAATTGGTAAGGGCTGTCTGTCTATTTCAAATTAAATAGAACAAAGGGAAATGGACGTTTCAAATGCAGTTTGAATGGTAAAAATCCATTCAGCTACTGTGGAGATATGTCTAAAGTCGAGAAAGCGCTCTTGTCCCCAAATTAGAGCGCATAGGTTTCAAGTATAACTATAGCTTATAGCCTTTGCCATACGCTGTAGGTGGGTGATTTCAACATGTTGACCCAGAAAAACATACAGTGGACATTTGACCTAAGGAAAAAAAAACATAAAACCCTTTGAGAGGTCTCCTTAATGTGTCATATTAAGACGATATTGAGCTGGGTAACATGAGGAGAACGGAACATTGATATTCTCCCATTTTGAGAGACGAAAAAAGTACAACTGTATCAAAAGCAAGTATAAAAAATACATTTATTAGACTAATTCTGCAATATCAGCTGTAAAGCCAAATCTATCTAAAACAGACTTATTCATAGTCTTCCTTCGAAGCCTCCTTGTTACATGTCTACTCACAAAGACCACTTTGACCCCTCAGTTTGACTTAGTGACAAGTGAAAGTAAGACAGTAAACACCAAAATAAACCTGACTACGGCTAAATAAAGGAATGTAAACTCTTCTTCTGACAAGGTTATCCTGCCATTACCTTCTTCCCCTTCTTCATTCAGGTCTCCCCTCCTCTTCCTGCCCCAGTCTCCCTTCGTTCGAAAAGACAGGAAGCTGAAGATACTTTACAGGTTCAATTTGAAGGAACTTTTCCTCCATTAATAATGAAATCGTATTTCCCTCTCCTCCCCTCTTTCTCACTTCCCCTGGCTCTGTATCTGCTACTTAAAACTCTCTTCTCACACACTCAACTCTCTTTTTCTTATCCTTAGCTCAACCCTTTAGTTTTGCAGGGGGAAAGAAACAGAGGGGTCTGAGAAATGAAACAGATGCAAATGAAAGACAGTGAAAGAAACAGAGAGAGAAAGAAACCATAATGGAGAGTTAGAAAAAAAAATATAAAGAAAAAACATTTAATAAAAGGTTAATTTATTTTTCAGTGCTACATTCACTTTCATGGTCGCCAATTTAAATGTCTTCCTTTTCAGTCTTCTCTTGTTTTTTTTGTATGCGGATGTGCAGAGGGAGCTGGCTTCTGGCATTATTACAGGCCACTGAATAACTTAAGCCATCAGTGTGAATTTAGGAATGAATGAGAGTAATAAAAAACAAAGATGAGATAGATCGACATTTTGACCAGTGTGTCCTTGACGCTTGACAAAGACGAAATTCTCTTTATGCCCTGAGTGTATTTTGCTGTTGACATAGTGCGCGCACATTCCTGCTGTGTGAGTATAGGCTGACTGGTACAGTACAAGCAAACATCAGTGCTCACATGTGCATATGTGTATCCTGCATTCAATCACATGCATGTGCATATTTTTGACTCTTAAGTGTGTGGGAGTGAGAGAACATTCACATCGCCCACCTGGGCTCTAGCTGGGAGCAAATGGAGCTGTCTTACTGAAAAACTCCCTGTTGTTTCTTTGGCGGAGCCTAACAGGCAGATTTGACTGTATCACTCCTTTCTTGCTCCTCCTCCTCCTCCTCCACACTTCCTCCTCTCTTCTCCCCACGATGTTCTCTGTTTCGCCGTTCCTGACACTCATCTCTTTCTTTCTTCTTCTTCTCTTCCTGCCTTTTCTATATTTAATCAGTCAGGGAGTGTGGAATTAGTGATTATTTGATGAAAATATGCAGGCAAGAGAAGAGAGTGTGCATGTGTGTGTGTGCGCGCGTGAGTGTGGAGGAAAGAGAAGCTGATCTCTCATCTGTCTAGATCCTGTCATACAGTCATTTCAGGGCAGAGCTGAGTTTGGAGAGAGCAGAGGAGTATTGGGGTTATGTATTGCATAAAAGACCTCGCAGGGTTTTAGTTAGGAAGTACAGACATACACCCATGCATGGTGGTAGAGGTACTCAGATCTTCTACTTAAGTAAAAGTAGCAATACTACAGTACTGTGTAAAAATAAAGTAAAAGTAAACTTAAAGTATCAAAAATAAAAGCACTCTTTATGTTGAATGGCCCATTTCACTCAAATGTGGAGACATGAGCCGCCCTGCCCGGCCCCAGACTGGCTTCGTTCCATGACAGCTCACTTCCTGCGTTTCCTTCCTCAATATTCCAGAGCTCCTGAAAAGGAACGCAACCTGGACATGGACTCCTGCTTGCCCTGAATAGAAGTACTCAGTGGGTGAGCAGGAGCCACTGGTCCGTGTCTGAGCATTTGAGCTGTGGCAAACTAGTATAGATGGCACTTTACACTGCAGACGAACCAACAGGCATTCACAGAGCCCAGAACCCCAGCCTTTTTGAGGAGCATGAGTTGTAGCTTCCCCTGGATTGGCTACGGCCTCCTGCAGTTGTCGCACCAGTGGCATCACCGCAACAGAGTGGCAAGGTCACAGACCGTCAACGTCGAATGAAACAGCTATCTGACAAGAGACCACTCTACTACTACCACATTACTTTGTGGTGCTGGACCAGGTCCATTCACCGACCCAGCCGGAACCAGCAGGTCACATTTAGCATTGTGAACGAGTTCAGTGTGCATAAAGGGCCAAAACGGAGAGAAAACGGGTTTTCAAGTTTGTCATTTGTTGTTTCTGGAGCTTCTCACTGACTCTGTTTTTATCTTTCATTTCTATTTTTTATTTTTATTTTTTTCCTGTGTCCCTCCGTGCCATTTTCCAATACAAGGGCAGGCTTTTGTGAGTGACAGCTCATTACAACACCATCTCCTCACCCCCTAACCTTGTAAGACAGAAAACAAAAGTTTGTTTATGTGGAAGCGTGTGGACGCGCATTTTAGTGTGTATTTTAGTGCGTATTTGAACATAAGAGTGGTTGCATTACCTCAGTGAGTGCATTCATGGTGTGTCTATATTTACATTTGCATATGCTGTAAGGTATCTTTCATATGCACAGGGCTTTCAAGTCAGCTCTCACTCTCTTCTTCTCATACACACACACACACACACACACAGTCCAGCGATATGCAGCTCATGAATACTCAATTATTTGGAACCCACTCATCATCTCTGTACCTCAGTGGTGGCTGGAGAAGAGGACAAAAGTTGTGGGGAGATGGAAGTTAAAGGAATGTGCCCGGTTCAGAATATGACAGTTTTTGAACTTGCCATTTTTTTTCTTTTTTTTTTTTTAATACATTAGATAAGTGAAAAGCAAAAACCCAGTGATGGCACGCCAGTACCAGCCATGATTTATGTTCACCTCTGGAAAGAGAAAAGTAGAATTTATGGCTTTCTCGTCTGGCCTAATCTTCACTCTATGCTGCAAAGCCCATGCAATGCAGTCAGCTTAGAGGGGGAGGGAGAGAGAGGCTGAAAATTGTCCCTCTCTCTAGTTAGCTTTTTTTTTTCTTTCTCTTCCTCTCACTTACTAACCAACTCTATCACATTTTGTCCTTGTCATTTTTCCCCCTCCTCCTGCAAGCGTACATACACAGCAGCGCCCGTACATACACACACACGGTGCACACAGTGATGGTTTGAACACTTCTAATCTCACACATGCAGGCACACTATGCACACAGACGCACCCTCGCACATAAACATGGAGCTGCTCAGCCCCTCAGCAACACCTTCACTTCTCTCGCACCTATCCTCTCACACGTTCTCATTCGCCGTGTCTTCTCCTCTTTCTTTCTCTCACTGCCTGGCTCCGCACCTCCGCCCTCAACCGCCTCCACATATAGATCCTTTCTTTTTATAGTCAAAGCTATAGTCCCCATGGCAACATCAGAGTTGTTGATTGCAAAGGTGCTGTACGTCTAATTATGTAACTATCGCAAGGGGTTGTTTTGTATGTGTGCGTGCTCTGTAGCCTATTTGTTTCTCACCCCAGCTCTGTCCTCTATTAGCTGTGATGGATCAAGCTGTGGTGTGATAATCGATCTGTGTTCAGGGCTTACAAAAGACTTTCAGTCAGATGTGATCACAAAATTATACATTTTGTACATGCACAAAATGGAATATTTGACATCTTTAATGTATCTGTGAGTAAGAGAGCAATTGTGCATGCAACTGTGTGTGTGTATGCATGCGTGTGGATCACATTTGCAAATTAGTCTTTAGTGTGTGAGGATTTAATGTATGTACAAGTGCAGGTCACAGGCGTGTGAAGCTCTAACAGGTTTTGACAGGGTAAAATCATTTGGGGGTGCAGATGATGTGCTTTTTCTATCCAGTTACGGTGTGACAACAGAATTCTCAACCGTCAACTCCTATTAAAGTGTTCGCAAGAAGCATAAACCCTCTCTCCTCTCATCCCCTGTCGATTGCTATCCAGGTAGAGCACTGAAAAGATGGAGGGAAATGGGGGTGCACTGTTTTATGCATTAACTGTGGAAAATATATTTTTCACACACACACTTATTTAGTGTATTCAACAACAAATTCATGCAGAAGAAGAGGAGGAAGGAGAACGAGGGAAAATAATAAGACGTGGAACTAGAATAGAAATGAAAACAGAAAGAGAAACTACATTTGCATTTTAACCTCTCATTCAAAACTGCTCGACAGCCGTCCCACCACTGCGAGCGTTCAGGCTGCTTGCCAGTGAAAGAAGGAGAAAACAGGAGGAGATAAAGAAGAGGTGGGCTGGTGTGAAATGGATCAAACAATGGATGTGAGAAAAGCATTGCTGTTCTCAACCAACTGCAGGCAAAAGAGAAAAGAACCGGAGGAGGTGTGGGGGTGTGTGATAACTCGCAGCTTTTAAAATGTTTGTGTTTTGTAACTAGTTTTTTGACAACGGGTCTTCACAAAGTTGGAGAAAGTGTTTTCAGAGCCAGTTTGTGTGCAACATAAATTTAATCAGGGAGCAGAAGAGAATAAATTGAGGCTATTTTGTAACACATACTGTTCCCAAGGTCAGGAATCAACTACCTCGCTCTTGGATGAATCTGATTTGAATATGTGTGTGTGTGTCCTGTGTGTATGCCTGTCTATCATTCTCTCGTTTTACGTCCTGTGTATGCTTCAGCGGCGTGTAAAAGCCATGTTGATGAAGGAATCAGCGATGATCAGAGGGCTGGACAGAGAGGCTTGCCTCCTTTTGTGATCTCTGTGTGTTTCCCTTTCATCTCCCTTTGTGGAGATGTGGTGAGCTCGGTAGACACTACTGGGACGGCAGCACCACGGAGCAAGCAGCAGCATACCGAAACAGGCCCGACAAAGATGGTGACTGCATTTTGCATTCACACTGTTGCTCTGAGAGGGATTTCAGGGTTAGGATAGGGAATGTGTTTCATATCGAATTGCTTTAGCATATTTGTGGGGTATGAGGTAATTTATAACGCTTGTTCTTCTGTTTCAAATAGATCAGATGCTAGTATTATGTATATTTAATATTCTGCATCAAACCCATTTTTGCAGCAAAATTAGAGCGTAAAGTCCTTTGTACCCATGTTATTGTTCAGAGCAAGTTTGGTGCAGTGCTTCATCATCTTGCTACATTTATATATATATAAGGAAATACTGATAAATGAGGGTCAATGTTTAATTTCCCATAATGCACACTGCAGCCATGTTGTTGTTCCACTAACCACTTCAGTGCTGCGGAGTAAAAGCCAAAGAAAGAACAATCTGTCCCAATTCATAATTCATCTGGATGCTTTTCAAAATATATTTATTTTACTCCCATCCACTCACCCTGACTGTAGCATGCCACTCAATCCAAGCTCAAACAACTGGGCCAGTCCGTCCCGTCCCGTCAAAAAAATACTCTTCTCATCCTTGATCTGACGTGAAACAGATCGCCCATCTCCGTTTATCTGTAAAGATAAAAAGGGATAAATGAGAAGAGAATGCAACAAAAAGGAAAGAGACTGGGGTGTTTTGCTTCATAGTCTTCTTCCCCCTCACACACAGACATTAAGCTCTCCGCAATATGTTTCACTTTAACATCAAACGAGAGGTTTGGTGTTTGGCCACGTGTCAGGATGAAGAACTACAAGGGGAGTAAAGAGGAACAATACTCACTGAGATGTATAGACATTAGTGGAGATTAATGGGACTGAACCATTCATCAACTATCAAGCCCTTATCAACACGTCTAAGAGCAACCTGAAAGTTCTGGTCAAACAGAAATGCAGTCTGTGTACTTTAGGGGCAATAGCAGTTGTTGTTTGTTGCATAATGGTGCATGTCTGTCAGATGCATGAACAGCATGGAGAGTTCGCTGTGAGGAAATGGGCAGGGAATGATAACACCAGTTAGATAGATAGTTAGTATTAATTCTTGAAATAACAACCTCGATGTATTAATTTAATGCAGAATTAACTAGAAGACACTAACATACAATAAAATGTTATAGACAAAGCTTTACAAAGTACATAATGTTTTCCCTTAGCATGCAAAATTTCAAGTTTTTTAAAGGGGAGTTTACACCTATAACAAAGAAATGACGAGAAGGGTTGTATTTACCAGAGTTGTGATTGTTTGAGTTGTAACACATACCTGTCTTCCTTCTTTCATGAATTTCATCTAAATTGATAGTAGTCAATAGGTAAATAACTTTAACAAAAAATACCTGTAGTTTGCAGCCACACAAAGATTTGGCAGTTTTTTCTGTTGGCTAAATGTCAGCTAAAATATTCCAGTAGCATCTTCATCTCCAAGCCGAAACTACTTTACTCACTTCATCTGGTTGGAACTTTAGTATTTGCCAATCAAGTTCAAATTCAAGTTCAAGTTTATTTATATAGCACATTTAAAAACAACACTAGTTGACCAAAGTGTTTTCCACAATAGACAACAAATTTACATGACAATAATAGTAGAAAAAGTAAAAAATAAAATAAACGTCACTACTCAACTCTGCTTTAAGGCCAATGAATAAAGATACATCGTTAGCAAGGATTTGAAAGTGTCAGGAGTCGGGGCATTTCTTATTTCAACAGGTAAAGTGTTCCAAAGATTAGGAGCAGCTACTGAGAAGGCTCGGTCACCTTTAGTTTTTAGCCTGTATCTGGGGACATCGGGGAGCATCTGACTGAATGACCTCAGTGCTTTAAGAAGGTGCCAATGGATTTAAAATTTTAAAGACAAGCAATAAAATCTGAAAATCAATCCTAAAGCAGACAGGAAGCCAGTGGAGCAAGGCTAAGACAGGGGTAATGTGCTCACGCTTTTTAGTTCCAGTTAGAAGTCGAGCTGCTGCATTCTGGACTAACTGTATGGATGGAGTGACGACGAGTGATCCACTCCAACACACAAAGAATTACAGTAGTCTAGTCGAGATGTTATAAATGCATGGATTACTCTTTCAAAGTCTTTGCGTGGCAGGTAGGGCTTGACTTTGGCCAACAGTCTCAGCTGAAATAAACTGGTTTTTACTACAGAACTAATCTGTTTTTCAAATTTAAAAGCACTGTCGAAGATCACACCTAGATTCTAGGTAAATGGACGACTATACGTACCTAAAATACCAAGAGCATCTACACAAGCACTTAAATCCCCAGGTCGACTGAACACAACAACCTCAGTCCATATTTTAAGATCTCCCAGGCAGTTGAGCAAGGACTGAGTTGCAGCTTTATTATTATCTTTTTACAGGTAAATAGATTTGTATATCGTCTGCAAATCAATGAAAGGAGATATTGTGTTTTTTGAAAATGGACCCCAATGGCAGCACGTACAGTGAAAAGAGCATGAGGCCCAATATGGAACCTTTTTGGTTCAGTCATCACTCCATATAGGACACACCACGTCGACAGCACAAGATAAAATATATTTCAGACATAATAAACAAAAAATCTGCTCCACTACTTGTCACTAAAATATTCAGGAGGAAAAATACTTTTCGTCATGCATATATTAAGAACTGTAGTTAGAGAAATATATTTTTAACTGCACCTCATGTCCTATTCAGCATCACTGAATAGGTCATGAGCTAGCATGTCATTAACATTGGGTAAATTTAGTAAATTCCCAACCTTTCTATATTCTATACAACTGCTTCTCTCTGTCTGCTGAGTGACTTGTTGGCTGGGAAAACATTTGTTACCAAGATTAGCCTAGGCATTTTGCAAAGAAGATCACGAAGTATGAGGTGAGGCGATGCTATTTGACTGACTGACCTGAATTTCACTCTTGATGAACACATCTTGTGCCATGGGAAAAATAACTTTCCTCCTGACAGGAGCTGTTTCCAGTTCCATTAGTCACATTAAGGCACTTCTCTCTGCAGTCCGCAGTGGAAGGGTGGTGGTGGGGTACGAGCTGCCCTTTTGCTACAGATGTTGTAAAATACTTCTGTGACTCAAGAGGCTGCAAAAGTCAATAAAATTAAATTTTTACATGTACTGTAGGAGCTTAGGTGGAAATGCGGGGGGTTTTCCATGGGCGTGTAATGCTTCCGTGAATTAATCTAAAATCAATACTAAAATAGGTTGTCCTATTTGTGACCACTGGTGAAATGTATTACATGCATGTTAAATGTTTCTAGTTTTTCAGCTACTGAGTTTTTTTTCCCTGCGTACAAGGTCCCATTTTCCCAGAAGCATCTCAGGATTATAACCATATTTGTTCAGCTAATGTTTCCATTGGAATGTTTCCATCCCAAGATGGGTGTTGCGCATGCTAAGATACTTTGGAAAGCAGGTCCAGGTTGAGTGCCAGTGGTTCATTTCACAGTATACACTTAGACGCTGTGGTATTGCTCCTGCAGAGAATCTCAACATCTGGAACTGCTCCCTTTCGGATGCTTGCTTTCATACAGAGTACACTTAAGAACCGGTAAATATATGTATGAACAAGACAGCACAAAGAAATCCAAACACCTCAATATTCAAATGGGACCGAGACAGAATGAAAGTGATTGGAATGTAAAAGAAAAAAGGGCCTTCAGCTGCAGAATGTAAAATAGAGCGAGTTTTGACAATAGTAGAGGAGGAATATTATGAAGGCAGCCTTCCTTGCTTCCCTGGGAGAGTTTCATGGAGTGCTTTCTCACTGTGATAATGAAATGACCTGGCCTGCACTGCTCCACTCTCTCTCTCTCTCTCTCAAAAACACATCTGCTAGACGAGGGTGAAAATGAGAAAATCCTACCTCCTCTCCCGAGTTCCGTAAAGCATACTTTCAATATTCGTTTTCACAGACAATGATGGGAGTGTGAGCGACTGTGTGCTCCTCTGTCCTCGTGAGTGTTGTGAATTGCTGTAGATGTGTGTGCCTGTATTAGATTGTGTGTGGTTTTGGATGCTGGCACTTGAGCAACTTGTAATAAATTATATTTGAAGCACATTTGACATAACAAGGTACTGTACAGAAATTCGGCGGATAGAAATCCCATAGAGTTGTCATCGTGTTTTTGTAACTTCATTTCTGCAGTTTGCACACAGTGAAATCGATACAGTAAGCAGCAAAACTCAGATCAAGGACTTCAATTTTGTCCTATTTCAAGGTAGAATCCAATATAGCAAACTACAGTCCCACACTGTTTTGAGCTAATCTTGTAGGCCTCACTAGACATTCAGGACGTACTAGACTGATTCAGAAGAATGACTCACCAGTTTGGTACAGCACAGACTGCATGCAGACCATGTATTCCCTCAGCTTCTAGTTAGCAGGGAATCTATGGCAGCACTGAGGCAGAGCGCTGTCATTGAGTTACATAATCAACAGAGGAGTGTAACAAGAATGTGTGTGCGGATGTGTGTGTGCCCATGCATTCATGTAGCTGCAGTTCTTTTTGAGCTGTCGATCATGTGGTACACCAAGGCCACTCTAACACAAGGCTGCTGAGGTGGACTTTCAGCAACAATGGAGCTTAGTGTGTGTGTGTGTGTGTGTGTGTGTGTGTGTGTGTGTGTGTGTGTGCGCGTGTGTGTGTATGTGTGCACTCGCTGGTGTTTTTAAAGGCACATGCGTGGATAAATAGGCGGTCGCATTTACAAGGCTGAGGAGAAGAAGCACGCTACATGCAAGGTATTAGGCGTGCATGCTGAGAGGATGAGCCAATTCACAGCACATGTTGACTCACAAGGACACATTTACATATCTATGTGTGTGCGTGTGGGCTTATTTGTGTCTTGCTGTATGTTTCTGTGCATGCTTGGATGCATAGGCGAATATGTGATTTTGCATACTATTATTTATACTACTATAAGTGTGGAATTGTAATTGTGTAAGCTTACACACTCATGCCTTTTTGTGTGTGTACATGTGTTTCTATATGTATGAATGTCTACACCTCAGTGGTTTTTTGTGTAAATGGTATTTTATTTCTCATGCTGGCATTAGGCTATGGAGAGCTTGTTGTTTTGTCAGTGCATTGTGTTGCTACTGCTGCTCAATGATGCCATCTGGCTTTGGATAACAACACAACCACAGACATCCAAGGGGAGCTATCCGTGCTAGTCAGCGTCTGGTTTTAACAACTGTTTTGGGATCGGTTGTCCAGTGGGCTGGTGCTAACTCACCCCATTATGAGCTGGATGATGAAACTGACCTTGAAACAGTTTATGAGCCCTGGATAATGGGAACCACTGATTGAGAGCCCATCAAACTGCACTCAGCTTTCAGTGACAAAAGAAAATAATAGTTTAACCACTTAACATTATTTTGAACTGTAGCTAAAAATTTATGAGCGGACATTTCTGCATGTTGCTGCTCAACTAGCAAATGACAAATTAAGAGACTTAGTGATTAATCTGTGAAGTTAGTTCATGGCATTCTAGGTGTTAAGAATGGATATTAAAACAAAATAAACAGTTATAGCTTTAATACAAATTGTGGGGTCAGAAAAGGGGGGAATGTTTTTTTGTTTTTTTATGTGAGCAGGGGAGGGTCTTTTTTTTAGTAAAATATAAAGTAAACCCAAATCTCCAGGTCCCAAAAATCTCAGTGCAGAGTGAAATTAAGACCAGGAAGATTAAACATAACCTCAGAGGGTCAGTACCATCATATACCGTGCAGGTTAAGACTGTAACTTGCATATAAAACCAGCGGAGGTGAAACACAATTAGGTCAGATTGAGGCCAGGCCATTTGTATGGGTCACGGTAAAAGTGCTCATATGTATGCCGGCTTATAGGTCCCTTGGGAGCACTGGGCTGACCTTGTCCTATACTCTGATCTATGTCCTCATCTCCCCGTGTGTCCTCTTTTCCGTCTCTGCTCTGTCCTCCCCCCACTTCCTTTTTCACATTTTGTTTTACTGTTTTCAATTAGTTTCTCTTCTTTCTCACCTGTTTGGTTTCACCCCTTCTAAAACTTCTCTCTTTCCTATCTAGCACTTTTTTATTCACATCCTTATTCTCTCTTTCCCTTTTTTTTTACTAATTTTTAACTCCCTTTTTTCCATTCCCCACTTCCTTTATCCCTCTTGTCCTTTGTTCCATATCAACAGCCAGCCTGATAAATAATGCAACACAGACATTAAAAACATTAGTAGGGTTCTTGGCTGTCAAAGAGGGGAGGAGACGAGGGAGAGGAAGGAATGGGTAACTCATTTTAAAGTGTTATGGAGAA